>NC_081165.1:27032353-27333603 GCF_012432095.1 Onychostoma macrolepis | reverse complement strand
ACTAAGAAACATCTACTTATGAATCCTTAAAGAATCATATAAAGAAAATAATTCTTGTCAGAAGAGGGTTCTTATGGAAGGCCTCATTATTTTAATGGGTGTTTCTGGCTTCTAGGAAACAGTTTACATTTGATGAGAGATATCTGTGCCAGTGTAATCAGTAGATGTATGATGATCTCCAATAGCCAGGTGAATGAATTGAATGCTAACATTTTTACATAACATGTTTTTGGTGTTTTATGCATGTGATGATGACAGCTGGCACGTCTGATCCTCAAAGTCAGCTCACAGAGTGGGTTTAGAGGAGCTAAGAAATCTGATTAGCCTCTGAACGGCGCTGACCTGATCGATGTGTGTGTAGATCAGACCTGCAGTACCTGATCGCTCATTATACAGCCGCAGGAGATTTCAGCTTGCTCTTTCATGGCTCATACAGTTCTCAGTTATATTAAAGTGTCAAGATGTTTCTCCTAAACTCCTGAAGAGAAATACAACTTCTATACAATAGTCAAGTCATACAGTAGGAGTATAGAGCTATTAAATATTTTTATGAGTTCATATTGATGTCTTTTGATTGCAGACTAATTTCAGCACAGTTTGAAACATTTCTGCAATCTCTTTGGAGAAGCTTGTTTTTCTGGGTCTTGATTTGCTCTCCATTTAATCTTGAGAAATTGAGAAATTACTAGTAAATTTCACAAACAATTATGAAGAAATGGCAAATAACACTGAATTAAATTTTGAAGTTATACAACATTCCAATAATCTTTGAATAAACTATAAAAAATAGTTTTTACAGTGTGGATTTTGATGCATTTAATGGAAAATGGTGTTTAGTGTCAGAAATTAGGAAATTAATAAATGTGCAAATAAATAATAAATAAATGTGTGGACATAAAAATAGATATAAATAAATGTATGCATAAATGAAAAATATGTAAATATACATATCAATGTTAAAATGTATTTTTACGTTTATTTACACATTTATTTATTTATTTTTGGTTTTGATATTTCTTTTATATGTTTTATGTGTTTATGTGAAAATAAATGTAGAAATAAATGTATGTGAAAATAAGTAAATGTGGAAATAATGAAACATAAATATAATATAAATAATATACATAAATAAGGAAATATTAGAAAAGTTGAAATACTCTTTATTTTTGTATTTTCTTTATAGAATTATTTATTTATTTGTTTGTTTTATTTATTTATTTTGTTTTTATTTATTTATTAATTATTTTGGCAGCTTTGGCATTCCATAGTTTAGTTGATTTATAAATCTAGCCTTTTGTCGATTTGGTGGTTTTCTAGCTGTGTACATGTTAGATCTGACCTCTCGGCATGAGAAACGTCCTTTATGCGAGACCAGAGGAGGCCCAGACTGCAAACATGGAAAGAGCTGCTAAATCTTGAACACCCAACACTGTTCTCAAAAGCCAAACGAACCTCCCATAAGCCCAAAGGCGACTCTGCGAAAATAAACATTGTGCTTTCCTCAAAAACTCCCTGTGTATCAGATATCACAATATGAAAGGCTGAGACTCTCTCTGCTCTATATGTCATGTTTTTTTCTTTCTCTTTTTGGGACAGGATTAGCGGTAACCATAGAAGGGGGGAGAGGCACATGGGCGACTAACCGGCTTTTACAACTCTAATGGACGTGCAACAGCTTTGAAAGTGCAGCGCGCAGTAAACTTAACAGCCGAGTAAGGAAATGTAAAAGATTTTATTGCCATTAACAGGGTTGCAGCATCAATGGGGGTCTGAACCAGACCAGAGCACTTTCAGTGGCCTTTGAAATGTAGTAATCTGAGTTCAGACTCTAAATGAACATGAATTTGGAAACATCTGAATTTTGGTTTGTCAGCTGAATCATTTAGACAAAAAATGTTCCTCTGAGATTTATTTATTTTTTATATATAATTTAACAACACATTTACATGTTCACAGTTCTCTGATGTCGGTTAATGGTCACATGACATTCAGGTAAAAATAATGAAAAACAATTGAAAAAATATATATTTTACTTATTTTTAAATGATTTCTTATTAATTTTACATTTTTATATATTAGTGCTGTCAAACGATTAATCGCGATTAATCACATCCAAAATAAAAGTTTTTGTTTACATAATATATGTATGTGTACTGTGTATATTTATTATGTATATATAAATACACACACAAAGTATATATATTTTACAAATATTTACATGTATATACATTTATATATGTATATTCTTATATTTTGTATTATACATAAATATATTTAATATATAAACATAAAATAGTTTTCTTAAATATATTCATGTATGTGTTTGTATTTATATATACATAATAAATATACACACGCATATATTATGTGAACAAAAACTTTTATTTTGGATGCAATTAATTGTGATTAATCGTTTAACAGCACTATTGTTTATATATATATATATAAAATGCTGGAACGTCTCCAAAAAATTCTGGAAAGTTTCCAGAAATTTTCCACCCCTTTGCAACCCAACAAATCGCGGTCAATAAAGGCAAAAACTGATGTGAAAATGTAAATGCACTCATATAATTAAAATAATCCAGTATTGTTTATTAAAATTTAAAGATAAACAGACAATCACAGTATGCATTAATATAAATATTATACACATATATTTATTTATTTATTTATTTTTATTTTATTTATTTATTTTTTCATTTTGGGTATTTTTATTTAAAATGGCTATGTAATTTAAAATTTTGTATTCCACATTTTGAAAATGTTTTTTTTCAAAGTTGTAAATAAAACATTAAATAAAACGTGAAAGATTTTTGGAGTACTAGAAAATTGTACTTTTCAAATTTAATTCAGCGTTACTTGCTGTAATTATTTGTAAAATTTACTAGCAATTTGATAAAAAAAAATTGTTTCATAGTAAAATGCTTTTTTTAGTCGTGTAAAAAAAATATATTTGTGTCTGTTTTTCGCTTAAAATCTCATATAGTTTCAGAAGACTTCAAAAGGAACTTTCAGAAGGATCATGGCACACTTGTTATATAAAATACTTTTATTTTATTTTATTTTATTTTTCATTTTTGGATCTTGACAAATTTGGTCTTTTTATTGAAAATGGCTGTGCAAATATTTAAAAAAAATGATTTAATTAAAACATTAAATGAAATGTAAAAGATTATTGGAGTACTTTATACAATAAAACAATACTTCTGCAGTCCTTCTATTTAAAAATTTCACATTTAATTCAATGGTTTACATGCTGTTTCTTTGTCATTATTAGTGAAATTTACTAGCAATTTGAGTAAAAAGTACTTTCAAAGTAACTCCTATGTCAAAAGTTTCATAACATCATAACAGCGCATATAAAAAAAAAGTCTCATTTTTGGATGAACTACTTTTTTAAGTCCCCAAGACCTGGGCTGAATAGGATCGTTTCCCAGCTGCCCAGCGTTTCGACCGGGCCAAAGCGGGTCGTAATACCCCGCCAATCTGCTAAATTGATGTCCTCTCAGGAGGAAAAAAAATCTTGTCCTGGAGCGAACTACAAGGCAAAGGCAGGTATCTGGTGTCCTGACCTAAGCACTGGAAACCCAGCTCCCCGCTGCCCACAACCACAGGGCCGGCCATTGTTTACCGTCTCTCCTCTCTCAATACAGCCACAGATACAGTTAAAAGCACCAGCCAGTTAACGTGATTAAATTTCTCTGTATCAATCATTCCAACACAAAGTCTTCGATTGTGTGCCTCCGAGTTGCACACAATGGACAATGCTCCTCACAGTTGAACTGTTCGCGGTAGAAAAGGTGTCTAGTGCACTGTTTTTGTTACCTGCTCTCTAGCCTGTGAAAGCAATCTCACATCAAAGAAAAGCCATGCAGGTAACACAACGCCACATCAGTGCTAGCATGATGGCGCGCCGTACATGTGTGTGTGTGTACGTTCATGCGTCCTTCGCATGATGCGACGACCCCGTACGACTCCCGATATCAAAACGAGCCGCCCAAAGCCACAACAAGCCATTGTGCTGGCGAGATCTCGCTAATCTACACACTTCTGAGGGGGAAAAAGGCAGATAAAATGACATTCTAGCTCTCTACACGCCGGGGACAATCGACGTTTACAGATCACAAAGATACGAGAGGGGGACATTTTCTTTTCTCCACCGAACACAAAAGGCTCCAGTGGTTATTTCAGACCGCTCGCTTACACGGCTAATCTTGATGTGTGAAAGAAAGGGTCCGGTGCTGCGACCCGTGACCTGCGCCTGTACCGCTGGGGTTACGCGGTAACAGTGAGAAACACACAGATGTGCGCGAAGCAGCTGAAACCATTTGCTTTACTGCACAACTTGACCGGACTGAGAAATGATTCACTTAAAAGTTTGAATTGTCCTCCCACAAAGTAAAGAGATGCCAACTCTGATCCGAAACCCAGTGAGCTCTAAAAAGAAGCTTAACTACCACAACTTAAATCAAGTTGCACATTTAAAATTCACATTTATTGAAGTCTTTTGAGTTGCAAAAAGTATTTTTAAGAGTTCTGTTGACATATGTGACCCTGGAGCACAAAAGCAGTAATAAGCAGCACAGGTATATTTGTAGCAATACCCAACAATACATTGTATGGGTCAAAATTATCGATATTTCTTTAATGCCAAAAATCATTAGGAAATTAAGTAAAGATCATGTTCCATGAAGATATTTTGTAAATTTCCTACCATTAAAATATATCAAAACTTAATATTTGATTAGTAATATGCATTGCTAAGAACTTCATTTGGGCAACTTTAAAGGCCATTTTCTCAGTATTTTGATTTTTTTTTTTTTTTTTTTTTGGACCCTCAGATTCCAGATTTTCAAATACTTGTATCTCATCCAAATATTGTCCTATCCTAACAAACCATACATCAATGGAAAGCGTATTTGGATGGTGTATAAATTTAAATTGACACTTATGACTGGTTTTGTGGTCCAAGATAATGTTGAAAATTACATAAAATTTATATTGTGTGTCATTTAAACTCTTATTTTGGCATTGATTATTTTTAATTAAGTTGTAGTATCAAGAATTTGTCTTGATAACTCAAAATTGACCAATGGATTTATAGTTACCAGGACTTGTACCCAAGTATTTATCACAAGTGCACCACTGTACCGGTGCGCTAACAAGCAAGTTTACCACGTCAGAAAAGCCATACATATGGAGCTAGTTATGCGATGCAAACGACAAAATGTATTAGTTAACAAATCATGCACTGTAGTGAAAGTGTTTTGAAGCCATATCATACTAAACACAGTATTGTGGAAGGAATCGCACGAAAATAAAGTCTATTGATTGATAATCTGCTCAGACAGATCAGTTCAGCTCTCATAAACATGTCTGTTTTGAATCTGAAATTTTAAGAAAATCACGGATAAGTCTTTTTCTTCTGTTTCTCTGTGACGGTGAAGAAAAAGCAACAAAAGACATCAAACTTGGAATTTTCCTCCAAGACTAAGCAATTTTATGAGTTTCAGTGTGGGATTAGGCTCAGGGTCATTGCAGTGGTTGAACTGTGGAGAATGACTGAAAACACCTTTAAAAGAGGCACAAAGAATTAAAACTCACCAAGCAGAGTCAGAGGTCTCAATATAAACTCATCATGAGCTGCTATCCATGCTCATTTTATAGATCCATACTCTTACTGTATGTAGCCTACATCTGTTTCTTTGTAGGAGCAACTTTTAACAATGGTTACAGTATTTTAACAGTTTTTTATTCCTCAAAGCTAGCACATTACAGTGTAAATTTGTCAAGACTAAAACGCTGTAGGGAAACATGCATCCTTGGTGCACTGCATGTCATGAATTTTATGGAGAAATTTGAGTGAGGTCGACGAAAAAAAAAATGAGCAGATGCATGAATTATAGTAAATGGAAAGAATAATGACATACATAATATAGGCTATATATAAACAGACATCTTAAATGAATATGGACACATATAACTTGCTCACAAGAGATTATTCTAAGACTCTTTGCATTCAATAATGCATAAAACTAGCTTTTAATTGATAACCTTGACCACATGTTTAACACTGAAAAAGCCTGCAGAAGGAATTCAGGGTGTAATTCACTGAGGCAGATTGGCTTACATTGTGAAGATATATGAAAGGGTGTGGTGTGGATTCTAAATTACAGGTGTGTGACCCCCTCGCCGCTCACGTCTCGCATGATTTATTGGGTTTGTCGGTCACTAGAAAGAGTTCAAATATAGGAGGTCTGAACTTCCTGTTATCTTTGCCCTCAGCTGACCTCTGCAGAAGAGAGCTCGTCTGCTGTGTTTCAAAAGCTAATGCATAACTCAAAGAGAGGTCAGCACTCGCGCTGCACAAAGAGCCTCGCGGACCTGTCCGAAAACGAATTAAAAGAGCTGCCTAAATCAGATATGTGCAGGATATTTATTGTGATGTTTAAAGATGTCACAGACGGCTCAGTCACGGACAGCTCAGACCGAATTGCTGCTAATACTAATATCTTGCGCTCTTGATCTGGCAACATGAATTCCAAGAATCAATAAATGATTAGAAAGATTTTAATGGCTTAAACTTAGCAATTAATCTGATAAGAAGGGTTTATTTCCCCTGGTTTAGCGGTCTAAATTAATCTTCCTTGTGTTACGCGTCTGTTATGCCAATTCAGGGTTTTTTGTGTGATTGTTGGCATTGTTGGCATTAGTTTAATAGTTTCATTACAAAGCAAGATACGTCATTAATGCATGAGATATTTTGTGCTAAAAAGTCTGAAGGTGATGAATCATAGATAAAAGGTGCAAATAATATCAAAGCAGTTTGAAATTTCATATTTAATTGGATGCAAAAAATTATTTACTGTATGTAGCTTTTCAGGTGCACTCAACCAGATTATTTTGTGTTTATTATCTACTAGTTACTTTTCACACACACTGCTGTGTGTACACAAATCCCACAAAAAGAACTCAGTAATATATGTATGTTTACATGCTCATGCACTACAAATCATCCTGCACTGTTCCCTAGCCAGCTGCTTGAACTCAATGCTTCTCCTTGCACATGTACAGTATTTATCTGAAGCATTCGTATAGTTTGTATAGTTTGTATTTTTTAGTTTGTATAGGTACTTTTTATAGATAGTATATTTATAGTCAAAATCTATCAGTAGGATAGCTGTGTATAGGTTTATATTGTCTTACTCCTTTGTTGTATGCCTGTATTTATGTAGCACCGTGGTCCTGTGAGGCACGACATTTCGTTCCACTGTATGCCCCCGCATGTAGCGGAATGACAATAAAGCTCAACTTGACTTGACTTGACTTACTATATGTTCCATTATTATTGAGATTGTATTATAGTTTTCATTAGTATTCTGAATTTAAAATTTTTCTTTCAGTTTTCATTGTAATTTTAGTTAGTTTTAGTCTCTTTTTTTTTTGTTTGTTTGTTTGTTGTCATTTTCATAATTTGTTTTTACATGTCTGTATAGTTTTTATTAATTTAAATCAGTTTTAGTTAATTTAGTACATCAGGTTAAACTACAGTAAATTAAGTTTTTTCATTTTTAATATTATATATAATAATATTATATATAATATATTTTATAATATAATATTTTACGTTACGGTGCGGCAGCGGTGGTCGCGGTCTCACAGGAAAAAAGGAAAGATCGGTGGAGGTGGCCAGTTCCCCTGCGTGCTTCAGCACTAAAAGAGCATTTCTCTAAAAGAGCATTTCTCTAAAAGAGCAACACGGGTGATCGCGTCTTCTTAAAGATGTATTATCACCCGTGCGTTTCTGGGTGTGGTCGTTTCCTGGCGCCTCAGGACGGTCACGATCGCTGCCTCACGTGTCTGGGCATTCAGCACGCTGAGGAAGCTTTCGTGGATGGTTCATGTTCTTCTTGTGGGGACATAACCATCTCGGAGTTGCATAAAAGACTCCGCTATTGTCAAACATGGTGGAGTGCCTCTGCTGCGATCCAGCGCTCGTCCCGGCACCCGGGGCGGTGCTGCTTCCGGTGGAGTCAGAGGTAATTTGAGGATCACGGTGAGGGCTTCCCCAAGTGGAGTTCCTCACCCCTCAAGCACTCCGCAGCCGGTGGAGCTGCTGACAGAGCGTGCTGAGCCCTCTGCTGGACAGAGTGCACCACGCGTTTCCTTCAGTGCCCCCTCTGACGACCAGATGTCGATCGCTGCATCGGAGAGCGAGCCTTCTCTCTCTGGGGATGATGACCCGGCTGCGTTGCCCCCTTCGGGTGTGGTAGTGTTGTCCGAGCCAGACCCAGAGATGACGGCCATGCTTTCCTGGGCCACCAAGAATGTCGGGCTCGTGTGGAATCCTCCACCGCGTCCCAATCCTTCGAGGCTGGATAAATGGTCTCTCGGTGGGCTTTGCGCTGGTTCTCAGCGTCCCCCTCCGGTGCCATTCTACCCGGAAGTGCATTAGGAGCTCACAGGGTAGTGGAAGGCACCTTTTACTGCCAGAAGCAAATCTTGTAGTTCCTCCGCCCTCACCACCCTCGATGGTGGGGCTGCTTTGGGGTACGCAGGCATCACCTCGGTGGAGCGATCTGTGGCCATGCAACTGTGTCCAACAGCCGCTACCACTCTGCGGGGGGACCCGTGTCTCCCCTCACGGGCCCATTTGTTCTTGTCAGGTCTAACTGACAGTGCTTATAGAGCTTGTGGGAGGCGGCTTCTGCCCTCCACGCCATGGCGTTACCGCAGGTCCATCAGGCCAAAGCCCTGAAAGACCTGCACGAGGGTGGTCACGACCTGGTGATTCTACATGAACTGCTTGATGCGACAGTTGGGTCTTCTGGTCAACTGGGAAAAGAGAAAACTTGTGCCAACGCAGAGGATCTCTTTTCTCGGCATGGAGTTGGACTCTGTCAACCAGACAGCACGCCTCACCCAGGAACATGCCTTTATCAGACTTTATCAGGCAGGACGGCGGTCCCACTGAAACTCTTTCAGAGGCTCCTGGGGAATATGGCTGCAGCTGCGGCGATAGTTCCGCTCGGTCTGCTCCATATGAGACTGCTTCAGCACTGGCTCCATGGCCGAGTCCCGAGGTGGCTGTGGCGACGCGGTACTCACCGGGTTCAGATTACACCGGTCTGCCACAAAACCTTCAGCCCGTGGACAGATCCCTCATTCCTTCGGGAAGGAGTGTCACTGGAGCAGGTATCTAGGCATGCTGTGGTATTCACGGATGCCTCGGCCACTGGTTGCGGAGCCATGTACAACGGGCACGCAGTGTCAGGGGTATGGACGGGTCCCCAACTGTGTTGGCATATCAATTGCCTCGAGTTGCTGGCAGTACGCCTTGCCCCGAGTCGCCTCATGGGTGCCTTCGGGGCAGGGACATTCTGGTCCGCATGGACAACACTGCGACCGTTGAGTACATCAACCGGCAAGGCACTTCCAGAAGAGTGGAGACTCCATCCCCAGGTGGTCCAGCTGATTTGGAGACGGTTCGGAGTTGCTCAGGTGGACCTGTTTGCATCTCCAGAAACCACCCACTGCCAGTGGTTCTAATCCCTAACTGAGGCAACGCTCGGCACGGATGTACTGGAACAGAGCTGGCCCCGGGGCCTGTGCAAATATGCATTCCCCCCCAGTGTGCCTGCTAGCACAGACACTGTGCAAGATCAGGGAGGACGAGGAACAGGTCCTGTTAGTGGCTCCATATTGACCCAACAGGACCTGGTTCCCGGAACCCATGCTCCTTGCGACAGCCCCTCCCTGGCCGATTGCTTTCTCAGAGACGGGGCACCCTCAGGCACCTGTGTCCGGACCTGTGGAAACTCCATGTGTGGTCCCTGGATGGGACGAGGAGGTTCTAGGTGATCTACCCCAGGAGGTAGCACTCACTATCGCTTCAGCACGAGCACTGTCCACAAGACGGGCCTATGCGCTGAAGTAGAATCTGTTCGTTGAATGGTGTTCCTCTCAACATGAGGACCCCCGGAGATGTTCGATCAGAGCTGTGCCGTCCTTCTTGCAGCAAGGGCTGGAGCGTAGGCTGTCCCCCTCCACCCTTAAGGTTTATGTTGCTGCTATTTCCGCCCACCATGACCCCATTGCTAAGAGCCCTACAAGCTGCCCCCTTTGAGCCTTTGCAGTCAGTCGAGTTAAAGTTTATCTCTATGAAAACCCTACTCCTAACTGCATTGGCCTCGTTCAAGAGGGTGGGGGACCTGCAGGCATTTTCGGTCGACGAATTGTGCCTTGAGTTTGGGCCGACTGACTCCAGTGCAACACTGAGACCCCGGCCCGGCTAGCAGGCCTTCAGGGACCAGGTGGTGAACCTGCAAGCGCTGCCCCTGGAGGAGGTTTGCAGCTTTGCTCTGTGCTGTATGCGCACTGCGACAGTACGTGGATAGAACTCAGAGCTTTAGGACCTCAGAACAGCTCTGTGTCTGTTACGGAGGACAGCAGAAGGGGAAGGCTGTCTCCAAGCAGAGGATGGCCCACTGGGTAGTGGATGCCATCACCTTGGCCTATGAAGCACAAGGTGTGCCCTGCCCGCTCAGGCTGTGTGCTCACTCCACTAGGGGTGTCGCATCATCCTGGGTGCTGGCTCGTGATGCCTTGCTAGCAGACATTTGTAGAGCTGCGGGCTGGGCGACTCCTAAGACGTTCGCTAGGTTCTATAGCCTGCGTGTTGAACCAATTTCCACCTGTGTTCTCACCTCAAACGGGTAGTGGCACTGAGAGGCCCGGTTCAGAGTCAGCTTGCGGCGTCCTTAACGCCTAAATTCTCCAGAGAGTTCCCTGACCGGGCAAACCCTGTCGAGTCCTCCAGCACTCCGGTGGCCAGACGCGGCGGAGTGTCCGGCGCCAGGCCTTTCAGCCAATGAATTCTTGAAATCTGGTGTGAGGCTAGTGCCCATATGAGTGACCCTGTTGGGATCCCATATGTGTGTTCCACGGTATACATTTACATTTACATTTATGCATTTAGCAGACGCTTTTATCCAAAGCTACTTACATTGCATTCAAGTTACAGTTTTTACAGTTTATATCAGCTCTTGCTTTCCCTGGGAATTGAACCCATGATCTTGGCGTTGATAGCGCCATGCTCTACTATTTGAGCTACAGGAAAGTATACGTACTATCCCTGGCAGACCACGTTCTGCCGTCTCTAAATGATGCAGCCTGTGACATCTCAGAGACTTCCATGTGCAATATGGCCCTACGGGGTTACTTCACATGAGTAAATGTCACTTAACCCCCTCTGGGAGGAGGTGTCTCTGCAGTGTGCCTCTTCCAGCTGGAAGGGCACGCTTTCCCAGCGTTATCCAAGTCCTACTGTTGGGTTGCTCAAGGAACAGCAGTAGTTGACCTTCTCTGTGTAGGGCCCGGTCCTATCGTCTGCCTTATAGGAAGGCCCAGGAGGCCCTCACAGGGCACTGGAGGGGGCAGCTCCTGTGGCGCTTTGGTAGGGATCTCAATTCGTCGGTCACCGACGTGACTCGTAGTGACCGACTGAAAGGGAATGTCTTGGTTATGTATGTAACCCTCGTTCCCTGAAGGAGGGAACGGAGACGTCACGTCCCGTCGCCACAGTTGCTGTACCACAGCTGAGCTGCCGGGTCACCGGCTCGGCTCCTCAGCGAAAACATGAATTAATGCGGTGCACCTGCTGCCTCTTATACCCGCGTTGCGGGGTGTGGCAGCCAGATGCGAAATACCGCATGCCAATGTCCATTAGCTCGTTTAGTTACACTCGAAGTGGATTGGTCTCTCTGGCGAGATCCCAATTCGTCGGTCACCAACGTGATGTCTCCGTTCCCTCCTTCAGGAAACGAGGGTTACATACGTAACCGAGATGTCGTTATTATATTAGACATTTGTAGAACTGTTTCGGTAGTAATGGTCGAGTTTAATGCATTATACTGTAGTTGGCCAGCCCATCATAGGTTTGGATCCACCAAAGGTAAAGTGAGGCAAACACATCTTGAGGTGAACAGATTTCCCCCTGCTTTTTGACCTGTCAAATCATTCGGAAATGTGCCGTAGGATTGAAACACTAAGTCAAAATTAGAGGCTTTTGTTTTAGCTGCATGATGAGGGGGGACTCGAGCAGGTTCTTAACCCTGTGACCCTCCCAAATAACCCACCCTCCCTTCCTCTCTCATGCCCACCAGTTTCAGTGTTTACGTAACCCACATTTGTTTACAGTACACGCTGCTTACTTTGCAGCAGAATTACAGTAATGTATGTGAGAAAACCCGCCTCCCACTGACCATTTGAACATGGGACGAGTAGCTTCTTAAACATTACCTTTCAAGATCCGTTCATGAGTTTATGTGCACTTGGGTTATTATAGTTGACTAAAAACATAAAAAGGTTACTTGAAATAAAATACATGTCATAAAAATATAATGTTAGATTTTTTAATGAATTATTATATTTTACTAAAAATTTAAATATGAAAACAATTAATTTAGTGTAACTTGATGCACTAAAATTACTAAAACTATTAAATTATTGTTTAATTAAATTATTAAAACTAACTTAAATTATAATGAATACAGATTAAAATTTATTTAAATTAAATTAATATTTTCATTATATATTTTAATAAAATATGAAAAAAATAATTTAGTTTAACTTGATGTACTAAAATAATTAAAACTGAAATTTAAGTCATGGGTTTGATTCCCAGGGGATGCAAGAGTTCATCAAATTTATACCTTGAATGCAATCCAAGTCACTTTGGATGAAAGTTTGTTAAAAGCATAAATGTAAATGTAATTGCGGAAACAGTAGAGCAAGGCCCTAACAATGCAAAGGTCATGGGTTTGATTCCCAGGGAATGCAGGAACTGATAAACTGTATACCTAGAATGCAATGTAAGTTGCTTTGGATAAAAGTGTCTGTCAAATGCATAAATGCAAGTGTGATCACCCTTAGAAAAGCCCTTTTAATTGACTGCATAGCAAAACATGCCAAAAAAATAAAAATAAATCAGCACTATGTTATAGTACTATGCTGTAATATATATTTGCCAGCATAATTGCAATATGATTTGACCAAATTGTGCAGCCTAACTGGTTCTTTGGTTTTTCGTATGCCTTGCTTTTTTCTCTTATCAATGCTAGAAAATATGTATTGAAAAGTTTAGTGTCCTTAATAATAGAGTTCAGAGGTCAGTAATGTTGCCACATGTTCAAATCTGGACCATATTGCAGCCCCTGATCAGTTAGACTGGATGAGACCATCTGACTAACAAATAACATGGCCAGCCACATTTTGCTTATTTTAATGTGACATTAAGTCAAGTTTAATTGAAATCAAATGTAAAAAGTACCTAAATTTGTGTTTGAGAATTAATGTTTTTTATTGGATTTGTCTGATCAATTATATATTCATATATTGCATGGTTTCAATATGTTACATAAGATTTTATTTAATTTTTAAATGCATACAGACTGGAATCACACCAACAATTTTTATCTCCACCCCCTCCCTCTAAAAAGAGGCCGCTGCCATTCCCGTCCCACCTGCAGAGAGCAATATCCTAAATCCATATTAGTGTGCTTCCCAAAGGCTTTGGCCAACAGATGGTTCCTCAAATCCCCTGGTTTCCTCCGAGATGGGACATGTGTGCGTCAAAACACTCAGATTTCTTCTGCAGGAGGGATTGATGTTTTTACTCCAAAACTACCCAGGGGAAATTTTTATTGCTCTTTTAGAGCTTAATGGAGCTATCAGTTATAGTGTCAAATCTGAGATGTTTCTCCTAAAATCTGAGGTAAAAACAGTCAATAGTTGCCATACAGTTTAAAGAGAGTTGGTCCTTGGTGATTCATAAAATGCAAGTCAGTGACTGCCGTCACTTTGAGAGCCAAAAAAGCATAACAAGGAACACAAAATTAATACTCATGGCTCCTGACAATATATTGAATTCTTATGAAGTGAAACGATCGGTCTGTGCAAGAAACTGAACATTATTTACTACATTATTCCAGAGCCTCAGGCAAACAGTCTGGAGTAATGTCCTGTTCACAAAAGAATCATTCTTTTGAACCGGACCTTTTTGGTGAACTCCAACCCGAAATGAGCCAAAATAGCAGTGGATCTGATCTTATGATGAATGAACTGATTCAGCTTGAATGAAGGGGTCAAAAGAACGTTTTTATGATTTATCATTGTTTATGTAAAAAGGTGAGCATATCCTTTAGACATGTAAAACATTCACATCATTATTCCGTGCTTTAATAATATAATTATGTATATATTACAGTGCTGTCAAACGATTATTCGTGATTAATCGCATCCAAAATAAAAGTTTTTGTTTACATAATATGTGTCTGTACTGTGTATATTTATTATGTATATATAAATACACACACACATGCATGTATATATTTAAGAAAAATGTCACGTTTATATATTAAATATATTTATATATGATATAATTTATATGAATATAAATATATACATGTAAATACATGCAAATATTTTCAAAATATATGCTGTATGTGTGTGTCTTTATATTATATACATAATAAATATACACAGTACACGCACATATATTATGTAAACAAAAACGTTTATTTTGGATGCGATTAATCATTTGACAGCACTAATGTAGTACATCATTGCGTGATCGTGTAAACGAACTAGTGAATTGAACCATTTCATTGAAATGAATTATCTGAAAGATAATCATTTCACAAAAAGAATCATATTTCCCTCTTTGCCTGAGGCTCTGGATTACAGGTAATAATAAATAATGTTCAGTTTCTTGCACAGACCGATCGTTTCGCTTCATAAAACCTCAATATATGATCAGGAGCCACAGGTATTAAATTTGCTTTTCCTGTATATGCTTTTTTGCATTTCATGAATGACCAATAACCACGGTTTCTGCTAAAAGTCTTCTTTACTCTTCTACTAAAGAATAAAAGTCACCTACATCTTGGATGGCCTGAGGGTGAGTAAATTAACAGCAAATTTTCACTTTTGGATGAACCATCCCTTTAAAACTATATAAATTAATATATAGACAGTGTTCAGGTCTCTTGAACTATAGAGAAGATTAGTTTAGAAAACTTGCTGTAGCTTTCAGTTATAGTGTTAGATTTTAGATGTTTCTCCCAAAATTTGTGAGAAGAGATAAAAACAGTCAATAGTTGTACAGTAAGAGTTTAAATCTATAAAATAGATAATTTGATAAGAAATATGTATCTAGGTTCATATTGAGTTTTCACTTGCAGACTTTGGTATTTTGGCAAATCTGAGCACAGTTTGAGATGTTGAGATCTGTTAATTCAGTGTGTTAATTGCCATTTCTTTGTAATTGTTTTTACACTGTAAAAAGTGAAAGTTGACTTAACTTAAAAACATTGAGGAAACACATTGCCTTAAAATTATTAAGTACATAATAAAAAAAAAAAACAAGTTAAGTGAACTTGACAATTCAATTAACTTATTTTTTTAATTACCATTTACTTAAAAATTTTAAGGCAACGGGTTTCCTCAATTTTTTTAAGTTAAGTCAACTTATCACTTTTTACAGTGTACTAGTAGTTGTAATTTACTAATTTACTAGTAGTTTCTGAGTGCAAATTGTTTGTACACCAACCTTTTTCAGTGTAGAAGAGAAAAATTGGATCTCATTTGCTAATTTGCAGATTTCAGAAGTTCATGGTTGTGAATTTGATGTTAATTGCAGTAAAAAATAATTGAGTCACAGGACACTTTTTCTTGTTTGCAGGTACTTTGTGGAGTTTCTGGTGTCTCTCTGGACAGGTGATGAACACAGTGAGGTTTTTTTTTTACTTTTTTCATCTCTCTCCACTTTCCGCGAGCTCTCAGGAGTCCCGGTGGTCTCTTGCACTTGCACTTGAGTTTGCGTCTGGAGTTCCTCACGTCTCTCTCCTTTGTCTCCCCCGAACACACTTGAAGTGTTCGGTCTCACGTACCTGTGCCATCAATCTATGGCTTCGACTCGTTGTTTGCAGATATCTGAAACCATCGTGTCCCTCACACAAACTGACAGCGGTCATTTCACAGGTCATCCATCACAGTGGAGCCTGTTTTACTCATTAAATCTAAGGCGGGGACGGTGAGTATTAAAGGCGGCTTTTCCACTAACACAGTGCTCGTACGGATTTACAGAGCCCCTGGTTTCGATGGAAAAGGGTATCGGTGCAATATCCTAGACGGAGATTGCGACAGCTTGGAGTTTTCTTTTGGGAGTCGTGCGCATTCTCCTGACATCTGAAAAGGAGAGCATGCAACTTGAAGTCTGATGGCTATTGTTTCATTAGTCATGGGCCACAATATTGAACTGGGACCGATTCCAACCTCAGACATTTTCTCTTTGTCTCCCATTATGATAATCTCAGATCTTGGCTCAGAAGACACTTGTCTGGGTCTGCTGAAATTCCCACTGGGCTCGGTGCAATTTCCCCACAGATACCTCCGCAATTCCCTCCCATGCATTCCTGCCCTTTTTTTATGGTTGAGGGCACATTTTTTGCCCATGGTAGGTTGCATTTGTTGAAGAGTCTACTGGGCCAAAAACAGCTTCTGAAATCAAACCAGTGAAGAAGAAATCTCGCCTAGATGACCTGTTGAACCACATTTGTTTAGAGTTGAGTTGTAGGATAATAAATCTGCAGTGTACACTTAACCCTCTGGTGCTGCTTGAGTGGTAGTCAAAAATGACCAAATGTACTACATTTTAGTTTTATGATGTATTTTTAGGGGATTTTATGGTGCTAAATTATATTTATGAAATGTCCAACTTAAACTGTCGTAAATCTTAAATGTTTTAGAGCACAGGCTTTAAAAGTTTAGTCTCTTTTTAAAGAAGACACTTGGCAGATTATTTCTGAAATGGAAAAAAAAGTTAAAAAGTAAAACTAAAAAGTTTATTACCATAGAAATTCACAAAAATATTATTTTTAAATTTGATATGAAATATAAAATGGTCGCCAAAACATGTTTTACTCAAACTGTGTGAAAATCAAAGCCATAAATCCAAACAAGTTTTCTGAATTTGAGGTTGATATCACAAAAAATGTACGATTTTGTTTGGGCGCAGTACCATATATTTCCACTAGACGAAACTGGCTTCCCATTTGATTTCAATGTGGTCACTTTTGAGCACGAACCGTACAAGTCTGTCTTTTTTTTCAGGAACATTTATTCTTTTCAAATGTCATGTCAATTATTTTATTTTATTAATTTATTTTTAATGTATTGTGTTTAATGTATCTTGACCAAGTTTTGTACCATTACAATGAAGTAAAAAAAAAAAAAAACCCATAAAAAACAGCACCAGGGAGTTAAAAATAAAGGTTCCAAATGGGGGGTTTTGCAAAGAAGAACCATTTTTGGTTCCTCAAAGAGCCATCCAGAGAACAATTTTAAAAGATCCATTTTTTCTTTGTGTGAAGAACATTTTGATCATTTAAAGAACCTTTTTCCAACAATCTTTTGTGCAATGACAAGATTCCATGTTAAAGATTCCTCATTAAACCGTCAATGCCAGTGACAATGCTCTGACTCGAAGACACAGGGCTTTCTTCACAGTCTGTGTAGTTTAATCACATCCCAGATTGGCCTCGTCACTCTCTGAGGGCCGTTTTTAATGGCAAACTTGATGACTGGCTTTCCACGGAGAGTTCTGCGTTTTAATCAGCGCTGAGAGAGAGCAGGCCACTGAATTGCGCGGCCGCGTTGACAGGCGTAATGGGACGTGATTGAGTTCTTCAACAGGTTGTGTTGGGTCAAGGCATCTGTTGTGGCCCTCAAGCCAAACCCACTCAATACCACCATTGTCCTCACCCAGCGGCCTTAAGACGCAAAAGTTGCCATTGTGTTGTTTCTAGGTCAGCTGATTCACTTTGAATACGAGATTAGCCTCGGAAAATAATAATAATACGTGTTTGGCCATTGTCTTTTATTCTCTGTGCCAGTTCACTACGGTGGGTGTTAGTTCTGCATTGCTGCACTAATAATGCACACACTAAAGGTTCCTTCTTTGCTAATTACTAACTAATTAGCGAAGTAAGTCTGGCACGCATTCCTTAATACTTACTCAGGCTCTTTTGTGGCATCATTAAAGTTTAGTATGATGTCATTGTGCTTCCATTGCTTTAGTATGATGTGGGTCAGAGTTTTGCTTCAGGACACAGATCTTACTTTGGACATGAGGTGGCGACCCAACACAGTACTAGAATAGATTATTGGGGAAAATTGTCTTAAAATCGAACATAATTGCATTTTTTTCATCAAAATATTAACATTATATAATAAACTGAATAGGAAAATTACAATTTTGTAAAATCTTGAATCTGTGTTTAAAGTAGTCTGGCTGGTATTTTCTTTGACCTTGTGTAGTTTTGTTTTGTTGGTGTCCATGTTGACATCTGTCTAATTTGACTAGTTTCTGCCAAGTAACATTTAATTGGACATAATCTTTGGGATCTACAGTACAATATATTAGGTGCACTTTCTGCTCCCCTTCAAAGAAGGTTGCTAAATACTTATTTTGCAATCATCATTATAGTACAGTATAGTCAGTTGCATTTTATTATTTGCATTTAGCACTGTTTTTCCCCCCTTGCAGCCCTGTGACACAATAGTTGTGAAAGGATTTGGTGAGCAAACTTTGTTTTTGTTTAATTTCAAGCCAGACGGTGATGTTTGTTGGCCTTTACAAAGTGAAGTTGTCACATAAATTCACTACATAAGATCTAATGATCTGGAACATGTTCAAATGAACTTTAACGACAACCAAGTGAATATTTGTTCTTGGTATACAACCTGAATTCCAGAAATGTTGGGATGTTTGTTAAATTTCAATAAAATGAAAACTAAAAGACTTTCAAATCACATGAGCCAATATTTTATTCACAATAGAACATAGAGAACATAACATGTTTAAACGAAGACATTTTACAAGTTTATCCACTAAATGAGCTCATTTCAAATGTGATGCCTGCTACAGGTCTCAAAAAAGTTGACACGGGGGAAACAAAGGGCTGAAAAAGCAAGAAACTTTGAAAAGATTCAGCTGGGAGAATATCTAGCAACTAAAGTAAAGATTGGCAGAGGCTCTCCAATCTGTGAAAGAGTGCGTAAAAAGATTGTGGAATACTTTAAAAACAACATTCCTCAATGTCAAATTGCAAAGGCTTTGCAAAACTCATCATCTACAGTGCATAACATCATCAAAAGATTCAGAGAAACTGGATAAATTTCTGTGCGTAAGGGACGAGGCCGAAGACCTTTGTTGGATGCCCGTGGTCTTCGGGCCCTCAGATGACACTGCATCAATCATCGGTATGATTCTGTCACTGACATTACTAAATGGGCCCACTTCCAGAAACCACTGTCTGTAAACACAATTCGCCGTGCCATCTGCAGATGCCAACTAAAGCTCTATCATGCAAAAAGGAAGCCATATGTGAACATGGTCCAGAAGAGCCGTCATGTCCTGTGGGCCAAGGCTCATTTAAAATGGACTGTTTCAAAGTGGAAAAGAGTTCTATGGTCAGACGAGTCCAAATTTGACATTCGGCGTCCTCCGGGCTAAAGAGGAGGGAGACCTTCCAGCGTGTTATCGGTGTTCAGTTCAAAAGCCAGCATCTCTGATGTTATGGGGGTGCATAAGTGCATATGGTATGGGCAGCTTGCATGTTTTGGAAGGCACTATGAATGCTGAAATGTATATAAAGGTTTTAGAGCAACATATGCTCCCCTCCAGATGACGTCTATTTCAGGGAAGGCCTTGTGTATTTCAGCAGGACAATGCAAAACCACATACTGCAGCTATTACAACAGCATGGCTTCATAGTAGAAGGGTCCAGATTTTTCACCTATAGAGAACATTTGGTGCATCATTAAACAAAAAATATAACCACGAACTCTTCAGCAGCTGGAAACCTATATCAAGCCAGAATGGGACCAAATTCCAACACCAAAACTCCAGAAACTCATAACCTCGATGCCCAGACGTATTCAAACTGTTTTGAAAAGAAGAGGAGATGATATACCATGGTAAACATGCCCCCATCCCAACTACTTTGAGACCTGTAGCAGGCATCAAATTTGAAATGAGCTCATTTTGTGCCTAAAATTGTAAAATCAATTTGTTTTCAGTTTCATCTCAATGCAGTCTAAAAATGTAAATATTAAATAGATCTTGTTTGTGATTGTGAACTCTAAAGGAAACGCATCTGAAAATTGAAAGCTACCGTTTGCTCTCAATTTCATCTAATTTTGCTGTTCAAAAATAGAAATTTCAAAGAGATCCCATTTGTGATTTAATAACCTGTAGAGGAAACATCTGAGTAAGAGGCAAAAGTATCTTCATTTGCTCTCATTTCATCTCTAAAAATTTAAATATTAAAGAGATCTCATTTGTGATTTAAACTCACGATTAAACACATCAGAAAAGCAGGTAAAAATGTCTCTCTACATTTCATCTAGTTGCGTTCTAAAAATTGAAATATTCAAGAAATCTCATCTGTGATTTGAATTTTAGAGGAAGCATCTGAAATGCAGGTGCAAATGTCTCCATTTGCTCTCATTTTATCTCAATTTCATATATGAAAATGCAAATATTAAAGAGATCTCATTTGTGATTTAAAATCTTGATAAAATGCACATGAAAAGCTGGTGAAAATGTCTCAGTTTTCTCTACATTTCATCTTGTTGCTGTCTAAAAATTGAAATATTAAAGACATCTCATCTGTGATTTGAATTTTAGAGGAAACTTCTGAAAAGCAGGTGAAAATATCTCCATTTGCCCTCATTTTATCTCAATTTCATCTGAAAATTGAAATAGTAAAGAGATCTCTTTTGTGATTTAAATTAATGAGAAAACGCATCTTAAAAGCAGTTAAAAATGTCCCAATTGCTCTCCATTTAATCTCATTACTATCTAAAAATTGACATATTAAAAAGGCCTCATTTGTGATTGTCCATCTTAATAGATGGGACAACACTGGATTCAGACGTGTCATAACCTCTGGATGTGGCCTGAAAAGGCATTAACAGGATTTGGACATCGCCGAAAGCGTTTTTTTTGGGATGGCACAGGTGTTCCCGATCGCTAATTCCTCACACCTGCGTGACGCCACCCCAAACGGCCTTTAAGAGAACCTGTCAACAGCATCAGCTTTTGAAGAAACCCGCAACCCTACAATTGTCATTGGAATCTACAATGCATGCATACCAAGAAATGACATTTTCTTTACATCTTCGCTGGGTGAGCACGGCACAGATGGCATCACGGTAAACACCCTGCCTCTAGACGATGTGTCATAATATTCCTAAAGGCTTGCTGCGGCTCAGGCAACATGTTGCACGCTGCGGGGTGCCTGTTTTTCCACCCCTGTCGGTGCCGTGACCTTTGAGAGAGCCTCCGAAAACAACACAGCCATCCTGAAAAAGCACCGGCGCGTTCTGCGTCGAAGTCGCTCCACATTAATAAGTCATTTTACGACGATGGGTAGAGCTTTAAGGATGCATGAGCTGTAATCGGGTGGCGCTCTGGTCTCGAGGATGGAGGTTTTTGGGGTTGTTGCTGCATGAGCGCGCCGGTGATTGAGCTCTGAGCCTGATAGGAACTCAGCGGGGGGCCGCAGGGATGGCGTGTGTTTGTTGGGCAACTGAGCTCAGGATGACCTAAAGACCACACACACACACACACACACACTCGAACACACACTCTCAGTCCGGCTGTTGTGCTCCGCTCGCTGGACACGCATTGCTCCCAATCTCCTTCTCTATTGGCGTGTTGTTCCTGTGATGAATGCCGGTTTTCTGTGTTTCTTGTGTCTTTGGAATGAGCTTGTTGGTTGTGCCTCTTTGGTTTGGAGGAGCCATTAATGTGAATGATGCTCATTATGTTGTTGATGAGCATTCTGTGGTTGAACGTGAGTGAGCGAGTGAATGGATGTGTGTGTGTGTGTGTGGGAGTCATATGGTGTGTAGGGGTTTTATCTGGTCAGTGTCCTCACATGGCTTTAGGTGCTGTTTCACTGGCTGCTGTTTACGCTTGTCTTTTCTATGTAAATTTTGCTAATGCCATTAATTAATCTCCAAAAGTGTTTTTGATTTTGGCAACAATAAGAGAGACTATTATTCTGAATGTGAAAATAATAATGCACATGAATTTGGATGAAATTGGCCATGCTCCCTGGATGTTGAATTTGGAATGAAAAAGTGGAGTTTACTGAATTGTAATTTAAAAAAAAATTGAGACAACAGGATGTTTCTAATAGTCCAAAGAAACAACAAAATGGTCAAGAATACGTCATGTCTTCTGTTTTGTAAACTGTTTGATGTTATTTGGGGTCAAGACATTAAATTAGAGCATACTGGCAAATAAACTGATCTTCCACCGTGGTCCGTAACAAAAGCTACTTCATGAAAATACTGAAAAATTGTATTTCTAAAAATATATATATATATTTTTTAAAGTGTATTTCTAAAAATTACTTTCATAAATTACTACAGTTATGTCTTTCAATTTCATTCCAGTTTAATTCTACTCATTTAAATTCAAATTTCAAGTTTATTATTATTATTTTTACCATTTTAGAATGGCAACATTTTATTTTATTTATTTATTGCTATTTTAATTATTTTTAATTTAGTAATTTAATTTTTTACAAATTTATAGAATAATTTATATATGTTTGTTTTATTTTCTTGTTATCCATTCATTATTTTTAATTTTATTATTTGATCTTTTGTTATTGTTTTAGAATAGAATAATTATTTTAATTATATACTATTTTTGTTTTATTTGTATGTATTTTATTATTTATTTTATCTGTATTATTGTATTTGTTGTTGTTGTTGTTGTTGTTATTATTATTATTATTATTATTATTATTACCATTTAAAAAATAACAGCAAGACACTTGAGGCCATGCCATGTTGAATATAGCCACTCAGCCTATTGTTCCATGATGCTTAACTGATGATAAATACACATTTCATATTCATAATTTCATATTCACATTCATTAAAAAGAACATTAGCATACAGTGCATTTCTCAGATAAAGAAGCATGAATATGCAAAGAGTTTCCGTGAGCCCCGCTAATGGGAAAATCATTTCATCCGTAAATACATAAAGATTGAAGACAGATGCTGATACTCTTGATTCGGCTTTTGTTTTATTAGAACAATAAGCACGGTGAATAGAGCGGCTGCACATTTCGCCTTTAAACGCATCTGTGCACTCGGGGTCTCGCCGGTCGTGCCAAGAGTCCTGCTTCCACTTTTACACTGTCACCGCCGGCCTCCGCTGGTTTTTGGCCTGATAAATCGGCAGATAACAGGCATAGCCGGTGGCCATTGTTTGGCGGGGGTAAAGTGTTTAAAATGAATTTACCCGGTGAGTGCGGCGAATTCATTTCGCATTATGCTTGTCGCTGATGTACAAGGGGCCCGCTCCAAAAAATGGATCGGGTGGCATGCCAAACTCTGTAATCGGGGTTTCTCGCAGGGCTCGCGGCCTATACAAAGAAGCACAGACAATCAGGTTTGTTAGCTATGCATGCCAATCTGTTACCCTGGTTAAGGGGCAACAGTCGGGGGGGACCGTGCCACGCAGGGGCAACAAGCACACAAATACAATTACCGCTCACGGACCTAGAGCTCACACTCTCTCACAGTTCAGCTCGCCCTCGGTGCATCAACTTTCTTACTTGAAATGACCGCTGCTGATCATTATGGTCAAGAATGGCATGCTATTGCATAAGATGGCAAGTGCTGAGACCTCCAACTGACCAGTGAGAGCATCAGAGAGCTGCAAACAAAGTGTTACACTCTTAAAATAAAGGTTCTTTTGGCATTGATGGCTCCATGCAGAACCTATGGAATCTATCCCTTCTACAAAAGGTTCTTCATAGTGGAAAAAAGGTTCTTTAGATTTTTTAAATGTTCTTCTCACATAGAATTTTTTTTTTTTCTTGTTTTTTTTTTTTTTAGAAATGATCAATGAATCATTCTTTGCATTCTATGGTATTGCTATGAAAACTCTCTTTTGGAACCTTTATTTTTAAGAGTGCATAAGAAAACATCTGTAGTTGGACAACAGAAAAATCTCTTTAACTCGATTGTTTCCCCTAGACGGCAATGAGATTAAATGCTGAGTCTTCTGACACGGAGATGTTTGTTCTGAAAAGACACCGGTAATGTCACATATCTCCTCTACATTCTTAAAAATGAAGGTTCTTTATTGGCATCAATGGTTCCGGGAAGAAACTTCAACATTCAGAATATTCAGATGTTCTTCACACTAAAAATAAAAATGGTTCTGTTCTGTTGCAGAGATGTTTAAAAAAAAAAAAAAAAAATTAAATAAAAAAAACTTGATTGAGCTATTACTATGGGCTGAAAGTTTAAAAGTGTTTTTTTTTTTTAGAATTAATTTATATTCTCTGTGATTCAATACAAAAAAAAAATAAATTAAAAATGTTAACAAAATAGAAATAAAGATGCTTCAGTGGCATTTTTTTTCTTTTTCTTTTTTTAATGCATGACTGTTTAAATAAAAGTTCTATTTTTGCTCATATTTAGTGTTTACAATGTGATAAAAACCTTTAAAAAATACTGGAAAATTATAATTTTTAAAAATAAAACATCTCTTACATAAATTATTACATTTGTCTTTATATCTTTATTTATTATTATTATTATTATTTGTTTTATTATTATTATTGATTGATTGCATGGCATGCCAAATATAAAAGGTGATCATGTGCCAAATTTGTCCCAGATTTGGGCATCAAATATCTTAGATGTAAATGGGAAATTTTCTCAAGATCAAAGAGCTGCTGTTAGATTTTTTTGGCTTTAGGAGTTTTAAGAGAAACATTTCATAAGTTGAAACTTAAATGAATCATAAATAGTCTTTCTGCAATATAATGGAAGAATAACATTTTCTCCTGGGTTACTTTACAGTACTGAAAGGCCTGCTTAGCATTTTCATTTTAACATATAATTTTTTTTATGTTAAGAAGAAAATAGTGCAAGTGCAGACTTTTGCTCGCTTAGACTTTATGGCTTTTGGTTTAAACAAAAGCAAATTTTAACATGACAAATGAAAACTCGTTTATATGTAAGCTGCTCCTTTGTCTAGCAACCAAATGATAAACGCTTATTGAAGGAGGAACAGGTATGATGAGTGGAAATGTTCGTTTTGTTCACTATTTTATCTCGGTGTATTTTATATTTGCCTTCAAAACTAATTTCAGGCACTGAAGCCGTGTCTCTAAACTCTCGCCTGGACATGTGTACGTCTGAAATTAATCTGTGTTTGTTTTCCCACCGATTTGAAGCAGGTAATAAGACCTTGAATCTTTTTTAAAGCTAATTCGTCCTATATGTACACGCACATCATTGTTCTAGCGATAATTTGTTGACCCAGAGGTCTAGAGACTCCCGCTTTCACCAGCGAAAGAGCCCCTGATTTGTAAACCCTTTCATTGGCCGGTGGAGGAGTTGTACCGCGGTAAAGGCCAGAGGAGGGACGGGGAGGCCGCTCATAATGGACCGCTGTGTATGGGAGGGTCGTGGGAAAAGCATTGGCATGCTGTTATTGTGATATTTCAACCAGGACTCGGGACTGACCCTCCTAAAGACACATTGTGGTGACTGCTGTGCTAATGGGGGAGCCGCGCGCTCGTACCACAATAGATGCATCTCCACGAGGAGGCCTCCCCCGCCTCAGGCCCGAGGGGAGGTCGCGCGAGGACAGGCTGATTTTAATGTAGTTAGTAGGTGAATGGGTTTGTGCGCTCGCTTAATGGATGAGCTGCATCATTAGGAGCCTCGGATGCGGCGCCGTATTGGCCTCTTATAGGCCCTGCACTCGCATGTGAATGCTGGGACAAAGCTGGAGTGGGTCAATGTGTTTTTAGCCAAGAATATATATCGTTTTTGCTCCTATTTAGTGTTAGCGCCTTTAAACCTCTAAAAAATACTGAAAAATTCAATTGATTTAAAAAAAAAAAAAAAAAACTACTCTTGCATGAATTATATTATATTTCTTTCAATTACATTCCATTTTAAATATGCTTCTCTAAATTCAAATTTATTAAATTATAATTCTGCCAAATTTAATTTTTATCCATTCATTTATTTTTAAATGATTAAAAAAAAATACAGTCAAATTTTTTTCTAATTTTATTTATCTATCTACAATTATTTTTTAATAAAACATGTAAATATATTTTACAAAATATATATTTAAAATATATGATGCTTTCTGTTTGGTTTATAAATATATACATACAGCTGTGGCCAAAACTATTAGAACACTATTAGTATTTTCACCAGCTAAAAAAGTCAGTTATTTAAGTCATACAGGTGCAAGTGCAAGGCTCACACCAAATGTTGATTTAATCTAGTTAATAGAAGTTAACTGATAAAGAAAACATTTATGACGTTATTTTTGACTGCATCCTCATTTTACAGCATTTTTACACAAGTGCCTAAAACTTTTAACAGTACTGTAGCTTTGCAGGAAGGTTTCTTGAAGCATCTTGGAGACGTTGCCAATTCTTCTGGATTGAGTCTGTCTCAGCTTGTTCTGTTTCTTCATGTCATTCCAGACAGACTGATGATGATCAGATCAGGATCTCAAAAACCTCACTGGATTATTATAATTAATGGCAAAATGAATGTTTGGAAATCTAAACTGATATTTCCTACTGACACACTACAGCAAAAGATAGAAATAAATGACTTAAAACCATTTTTTTTTTAAATGCATCCTGTTTAAAATGATGCCATTTATTTTATTATTATTTTGAGCATTTTCGAATGGCAACAAGACATTCAAGGCACTCAAGATACAGTCACTCTTACAATACAGTCACTTTACGAACGAGCACGTTTTGTTGAGAAAGTTGATTTTTAGCACCTGCCAGATGATAAAACGACCATACAAACCTTCAGACACACTTTCGAAAATGTAAAAGCGTAGTTGCGCAGTGTGAGCGAATGCTTACATGTAAGCTAAACATCTCCGACGAGGTCTTTAAACATATTAAACGTGCTGGAAATCGAACAGAGAGAAGGTCAGACCGTCGCAGATCTCCATGTGGACTTGTTGGTTGAGGAGGTGTCAAACAGAGCAGAAGTGTAAGTAGGTGTTGCAAGCGTTTGGTGTCGTGTTAATGTGCTGTCGTGTGATAATCGTGCAGCTCTGTTTGGATAAAGGCAGAAGCTTCCAGAAGTTTGCTCCGCAGCAGACAGGGTGGTAATCGTGGGGTCTCCGGGGTGCTGTTTCTGCATTGTCCCATCCGCTGACTTTTTGACCTCTTATGTCACTTCCTCAGCGTTGGACTCTCTGGTTTCTCCATTGACACACCCGCCTCGCTTCACGCCACATTGTCCGTGTCCAAATCTTTAGATCTCCTTGACAAATGCTAGTTCATTTACAAGTACAGAAGTGATTGAGTGGAGCCCGACCAATGAAGGGCGTTTCTGCGCCTCGGGGTGGCCATATTTCTGTGCAAACCACATGTGTCACAGCGCTCTATCTGTGCAGAAACGGCTTTGGGGCAGAATGCATTCAAGGTCACTTACTGACGGATGAAACACCTCCTCGCCCATTTTTCTGACCCTGAAATCCTGCTGTCCTGTGTGTGATGATATGAAAGCACAGCACAGCAGTGGACAGTATGAGTGGATGAGCTTCTTTCAGAACTGTTGTAAATTGCGAAAAAAAAAAAAAAAAAAAAGGTGCGTTTTTGGTGTGTGACTTGGCAACCGTAAACAGTTGGACTATATCTGTCTGTCTATCATTATCTCATTCCATCTGTTGTTCTTTCATTCTCATTATATCTGTCATTATCTTGTTTTTGTTCAAATTATCGTTTTCTCGTTCTATCTATTGTTCTCTTGTTCTCTCATTCTCATTCTATGTATAGTTTTATCTTTTTCATTCTGTCTGTTGTTTCCGTTCTTTCTATCGTTCTCTCGTTCTTTTTTATAGTTCTTTTGTTCTCGTTCTATTGTTCTCTCATTCTCGTTCTATCATTCCTTCATTCTCGTTTTATCATTCTCTCATTCTCATTTTGTCTGTCGTTCTCATTTTGGTTCTATCATTCCTTCAGTTTCGTTATCATTCTCTCATTTTGGTTCTATCATTCTTTCATTCTCATTTTATCGTTCTCTCATTCTCGTTCTATCAGTCTTTCATTCTCATTTTCTAATTCTCTCGTTTTATCATTCTCTCATTCTCATTTTGTCTGTCGTTCTCATTTTGGTTCTATCATTCTTTCATTCTCGTTTTATCATTCTATCATTCTCTCATTCTCGTTTTAAACATCGTTCTCATTTTGGTTCTATCATTCTTTCATTCTCGTTTTCTAATTCTCTCATTCTATCATTCTCTCATTCTCACTTTATTGTTCTCTCATTTTGATTATATCATTCCTTCTTTCTCGTTTTATCATTCTCTCATTCTGCCATTCTATCATTCTTCCATTATTGTTCTGTCTATCATTCTCTCTTTCTAGTCCTTTTCATTCTTTCATTCTTGTTGTAACATTCTCTCATTCTCGTTCTGTCTGTTGTTCTAATTTTTGTTCTATCGTTTTTTTTCATTCTCTCGTTCTTCAGTTCTTATTCTATCTTTTTGCATTATTGTTTTCTCATTCTTGCTGTATCGTTCTCACGTTCCATCTGGCGTTCTCTCATTTCCATATCTATCATTGTCTCCATATCATACTATCCATCGTTCTCTTGTTCTTTCTAACATTCTCTCGTTCTTGCGTTATCATTCTAACATTCTCTCATTCTCATCTATAATTCTCTTTCGCACTGTACCATTCTATTTATCGCTTTCTCTGTCTTTCTATGTATCGTTCTGTCATTCTCTCATTCGTGTATCATTCTGTCTATTGTTCTCTCGTTCTATGTTGTTCTCTCATTCTTGTACTCTTATTCTTATTTCTGTCATTTTTATTCTATCTACCATTCCCTCATTCTCGTTCTATTGCTCTCGCTGTATCGCTCTATCTATCATTCTCTCATTCTTACTCTTTCGTTCGCATATGTATCACATCCTTTCCTTTCGTTCTTCTTTTCTTGATCTGTCTATCCATTGCTCTATCTGTCTGTTTAAACTTTTAAAACCCTTCACACTTTAATGCCCCCCCCCCCAATTTTAATACAAAGTTTTGCTCTGACATCTGTGCTTAAGGCCGCTGTCAGTATCTCTGCAGTCAGATACGAAGCCCTGACGGATTCCATGGGAAAACACAACAAATGGCCTTGTTTTTTATAGATGCGTCTGCTGAAGATAAAACTAAATCTACAAATATTAGACACCTGCAGTCTTGAGAATCTCCAGACGTCATGCCAAAATAAGTCAAAGATTTCTGCTTATAACATAAAACAGGCTTTTAGCTTCTAGAGAATCAAAGAATAAACTAGAAAAGGACGTGCAAACTTTACATGTTACCTTGACAAAGCCTTGTGTGAAGATTTCTTAAAATGAATGTTTTAAAAGCCTTTTAATAGTTTAGGAGTTCTTTTTCATTTGTAGTTGAATTTGGCGACTCCGTGATCCTTTAGCCATCCTACAAGCACCAAGGTCAGTATTTATGGAGAAAACCGTCTTGATGTGGTTTTGAATGTTAAGGTTCTGACCTTGGCTAAACTCTTAGCTGACGTCCCTTAATAAGCAGTGCCGCTGGAGTCTGACCCCCGGAGGTCAAACATATGTCAAGGATAATTTGAGGTCAAATGAAGCTGACCTGGTGTAATCTGCTTTGAAAAGCACCAAGCGTTTGCTGTGTTTAATGATGCTGAGGAGTCCCAAGAACCACTGCCACTCAAAAGGGGTTTATTGGACCCTTAACGCTGCATAAACTCGCTTGAAAGACTCGGCAAACACACCCACCTTCAAGACAAGAAGGGACAAATCCAGCTCATTAAGACAAGAACGTTGGACGCCAAGGACAAAACCAAGCGCTTCGGTCCTATTTCTCATTTAGACAGGTAAGAAATCTTCAGGTTTTAGGGCTTTCAGAACAAACATTCACCTTTTATGATGTTAAAGCACACCACCGAAGTGAATTTTGGGAAATATGTAGCATTCACCACCATAGTGTTCACAGCTGTGTGTTAAATCTCTTGTACGCCCCCCGTCTGTTCCCAGATCTGGACACTTACTTCTATGGACTCAAACCAAGCCGTTTCACTTCTGGTCCAGGACTTTGAGTGACAGCTCGGCTTAGTATATCCTTCAGGCTTTATCTGAAGAGTCAGAGGTCAGAGGATTAGTGTCCCAGGTCAAGTATAGCACCTGTGTGTCAATGTAAACTACACAAAGGGGTCAGTCTGCAAAAAGAGAGATTTTTCTAGGTGGAATGCACTAATGGTGATGACAAGCTGGGAGATGAAGTTTCTGTGTGTGTGTGTGCTGTACATACAGCTTTCTCTGATTTCAGTTTTCAGGGATTTCTAACATTTTGAAAAATTACAAGTGCAAGTTTCACTCAGAAATTGCTAGTAATATTCTCAAGTAATTACAAAGAAATGGCGAGTAACACATTGAATTAAACATTACATTTTAAAGTCATCTTTTTGTTTACAACTTCAAAAAAAAAAAAAAAATTCAGCGTAAAATAAAAAGGAATAATTCATGAGGATGCCATTATTTTTTTGAAGAATCATCATTAAAGGGTTCATACTGACCACGTTTTCAAGCTCCTTATAAAGTCTTATACAATTATTTGAGGGTTTTATGTTGGAACACATTAAATTAAACATGAAAATAAAGCAGAAAGATATACATATCATGTAATATTTTCTAGCAAAAAGTACTCAGTCTTTATTTTATACTTCAAAAATCTTTTTTTAAAGTCTAAGATGAAAGGAATAATTCAGATGAATGTCATTATTTACTCACCGTGTCATGTTGTTTTGCCATATTGCATGTTTGGTATCCACTATTTTTGTTGCATATTAAATAATATTGCAGCGAACTCATTATGTTTGGTGATTTTTAACCATTGAAAGAGCCATCGTGTTTTGTTCATGTTTGCAAGGCTACTTAGCAAAGTGCACTCTTGAAGGGTTGCCATGTCCACTTATTATAAGTGACGCTTATGAAGTGTCTTTGCGTTTGTTGTTCAATCCTGTTTACGGAGTTAATAAAGTAAACAGGTGCTTATTTCTGTCACGGTGCACACAGCAGGGAGGAACGACGAACACGCAGATGAGGAGTAACTTCAAAATAATAGTCTTTAATGGTGACGGCAAGGCAAGGCAAGGCAAGGCAAGGCAAGGCAAGGCAAGGCAAGGCAAGGCAAGGCTCACACAGACAGGAACACCGGGGAATAACGAGTAGACCAGACAAAATCTAACTAAACAGGCAGGAACTAAATACACAAGACAATTACTGATAATTACTAAAACACAGCTGGACAAGACTTAACTAATAATCACACTTAACAAGGACAGGAACAAGACCAAATAAGGAAACAAGAGGCGGGAACACGTGACACACACGACAGAGGACTGACAATTTCGAAGATAATGTGTTTAGTTTTGACTTGTACTTGTTGTTTTTTTCCCCTAGCAAGATCTGGCAACACTAATGAGTCAGAACGTATCCTGTGATTTCTTGCATCAAGACATGCAAGTTTGTAACTACATTAATTATTCTTTTAAAGACATACATCGAGACCCTATTTGACCGCCGTAAAGCTAGCGAGATGCTTGCGAGTCTGACTAGGGTTACCTTTGTGTACCTTAACTTAAAGAAACTTTCCCACCCTTTGTTTGGACACTCACAATTAAGGTGGGCATAGAAAATGGCCAATGTACTCAGTGCCTTAACGCAAGCAGCCATATCCATTCAGAGCTCTGAGAGGGTGTCTCTGAGGGGAGAGGGTTATCAGATACGGACGGTGGAGGAAAGTGAAAGCCTTTATGTCTGTGTGAGCGAGGCACTCCGGAGGCTGAATGGATATGGCTTTTAAAGGCCTAGATTACAGTAAAGCTGGCCTACGTGCTCTTTTTATCGGTCTGTGTCTCCTCGGTCGCTGGCATCTGTTCTCGCTCGCCCTGTGAGGCCTTCCCTGCTCGGGCTTGTCAGTCGGTCAATGGGCTTTGTCCCGGCTTGAATTTAAACAAGCGCCTCGGCCCTCTTTGACTTTGGAGAGTAAAGTTAGGTAGTGTGGATAATATGGAAACCCCTTCAGAGAAGATGAGATTGTAATAAACGCTCTCAGGACAAAAAGGTACAAAAGCTGTGGGTGGTACTTTTTTTAAAGGTATGCCTTATTTACCCCTAAAGGGTGCATATAAGTACCTTAAAATGGTGCATTTTAGTACCTTTAAAAGGTACATATTAGTATATCCACATTAGAAGCTTTATTAACAAGGAATTTGACTTGGTGACAGGAGCTTCCAGTTCAGACATACTGAAAACATACATGATAGTGCAGATATGCATAGGAATTACAGATGAAACATAACACTAATATAAGACTAATGGGTAATACTTTAGAATACTGTTTATTGAAGAACTAACAGGTAATTATTCATTACCACTTAACTCACTATGTGTTAACTAATCAGTATGTAATTTTATGATTGTGTTAAGTAACAGTTAGCTAATCAATAACTAATGTATTCTGTCATACCTCCTGAAGAACTGCTATTAATTATCTACTAGTTAAGGTTCAAGAAAAATAACTATGAAGTAACTACTAATGAACAGTCATACACAATTACATTGAGTTGTGACCCTTTCGTATAAATGTTATTAGTATCAGTATGAAAATGCAATATTAATAAATGCAATGCATTTTATAGAGGTTTTGCCTGTGTAGAGAATTGATCTATCTATCTATCTATCTATCTATCTATCTATCTATCTATCTATCTATCTATCTATATCTATCTATCTATCTATCTATCTATCTATCTATCTATCTATCTATCTATCTATCTATCTATCTATCTATCGTTCTGTCTATCTATCTATCTATCTATCTATCTATCTATCTATCTATCTATCTATCTATCTATCTATCGTTCTATCTATCTATCTATCGTTCTATCTATCGTTCTATCGTTCTATCTATCGTTCTATCTATCTATCTATCTATCTATCTATCTATCTATCTATCTATCTATCTATCTATCTATCTATCTATCTATCTATCTATCTATCTATCTATCTATCTATCTATCTATCGTTCTATCGTTCTATCTATCATCTATATATCGTTCTGTCGTTCTATCTATCTATCTATCTATCTATCGTTCTGTCGTTCTATTTATTGTTCTATTTTTCTTTTGTTCTATCTGTCGTTTCTATCTGTCATTCTGTTGTATCGTTCTTTCGTTTTCTTTCTATTGTTCTGTCTATCTAAATTATATTAATTAATTTAATTTCATTTAGTTTTAATTCTACTTTCTTAGATTTAAATTCAGGAACTGAACTGTAATAAAAAAGGATTTTTAAAATAAATTTCTAAATTCCACACACCCGTAAGATTAATATGAAATCTGTCAGTACCTTGTATAACCATTTACCTTTTTGCTCAGGGATTTTTGGAGAAACATCTGAGATCTCTATGGCTCGTGAGATATGAATGAGCAATAATCCTTTCCTCTGGGAACGCTGCTTGTTGAGATCTGGAGGGTCAGTTAAACTTCTCCTCTATAGACCAGCGGCTCCAGGCTTTACGTTCTCCAGACAAAACCTGCTCGTTGCGACTGCGGTTGCTGAAGGGAGGGTTTCTGGATCCGCAAGTAGCGCAGAAAAAAGCGTGATTTTGAAAAGGGAGAAAGAGTCTAAAGGGTGTTCTGTGAGTCGTAACCTTTGTTCTGCTGGCGAGGGGCTAATGTTCTCCAAGCTCTCCCATAACAATCAAAAGAGGAGCTGCCCTTCAAGAAACCGGGGCCTCCTTCTCCTCCTACGTTTCTGTCTTTCCAGTCCCACTCCCTCTGAGAATAATGCCGGCCTTTGTAAATATCGCACTACATACAGAATCTTTACCAACCTATGACGTTGTAATTGACTAGTAGTGGGGATCCCTCGGGAGACAGGCGATTCCTGGAGGATGAATTAAATTACCAGTTAATTGATTCCTTTATTGATGTTTTTGTTAAGGGGGTGAAGGCGGAGGCACAGTGAGATGTCAACAGTTGTAGACTTTGCTGCGATCTGACTGGAGCTTTTCTCACAATAAAGACAGCTTTTGAAACCTTTAGGGAGAGCTAATGTAGTTTTTGCTTAAAACAAGAACAAAAATCTGCCAGTAAGCAAAAACTCACTTAATTTTGATACATTTTTCAGTCATTTTTCTTCGAAAGTAAGTGTATGTTGATCTTAGAAAAACAATTTTTGCACAAAAAAATACAACATTCCATCACTTGCCCACCAATGGATCATCTGCAGTGAATGGGTGCCATCAGAAAACTAGCTAATAAAAAGTGTTATTATGGATTATGGACTCATATTGTAGCTAGAAGCAACAGTTTAAAATTAAAAACATCTTAATGATGGATTAGTTTCATACAAACACACAGCTTCTGGCTTCACAATACATTAACTGATGGACTGGAGTGGTGTGTGATGTTTTTATCAGCTGTTTGGACTCTCATTCTGACGGCACCCATTCACTGCAGAGCATCCATTACTGAGTGCATTTCTCCAAACCTGATGGTAAAACAAACTCATTTACATCTTGGATGGTCTGAGAGTGAGGACATTTTCAACAAATTTTCATTTTTCTATGAACTATTCCTTAAAATGCCATCACACTGATAAACAAAACATGTATGAATCATAAACTTTTTCTGGTCACAGAGCTTATTTTCTGCAATAATCCAAAAGCCAGTGGAAAAATTCAACTTGGTCCTTTTCGAAGGAACCAGGATTATTTGCTTATGTATTTGCCATTTGGTAATTATTTTGTTGTCTTGAATATATGTTTTTGTGAGCATGTTAGTGCAGCCTGCTATGTCAGATTTGCTCTGTATTCTCGTAAGGCACAGAGACTGTCATTGGTCTAGCGCCTGTGTTCGTGATGTATTTTGACAGACAGGCTTTTATCACCGTGACTCTTTTTCTCACACTTCCCACGTCATTTCTCACCTCGTCTACGAACGTGAGAGTGTTTATCTTTGTTTCTCTTGCTTTCTATCTGCATTCGTTTGTTGGAGTTGTTTATGAGAAGTTTCATTTGTTTTGACTGTCAATTGATATCACATTACGGTCACTGCGATTCTTGACTTTCTATGTGAATTTAATGCTGGAAACATTATCTGCGCCTTGAGGAGAGTAGGCTATAAAGATAAACCTGTTCAGTGTTAGAGAGCATTGTTGTGTATTTCGTATTTTCCCATAGCTGTATTTTTCCATATTTTGAATCTGAAGTCGACACTGAAGTGAATGTCCAAGAGTCCATTTTAACCTCAGATAATCCATAAAACTCACTAAACATATCTGTATGCATTGGCCATAGTATTTTAGATGATTGTAGAGGAAAGTTTAGAATCTGTACCTTGTTTTTATGTCATTTTGTGATGGAGACCCTCTGTGTTTATGGTTTGTCTGTTAGGCGCCTTCACATCAGACTTGCATTTGCTGCTTCTGAGCGAAAGACAAATAAAGCTCATTATTTGGTGGGTTGACAGAATGGGCCGCATGTTTAGATTTCTTCAAAAGAGCAATTTTCTGTGCCACATGAGAGCTCAAAATGACGAGGAGATGTTTCCACATGTGCTTTGATTCAGCAATTTCTCTCTCGGCAGCTTCTCTGATGTAGACGTCAATGATTCTGAGGGTTTTTTTATATTATTGACTGATGCTGAGAGATTGAGAGATGAATAGTGTCACCGAAGAGCTTCAAATGAAACGTGAGCGAAAATATCGAAAAAAATCCCCTTTAAACATATTTTTTATTGTCTGTCATTTTCAGTCAAGCTGCAGTTTTGTCAAATTATGTGCAAAAAAATTTGACTATTATTTAATTGTGTGTATTTAGGTTGCATAAAATACTGCTTTTAACAACAAAAAAACAAATCAGCCATTTTATTCTGGAAATGTTTAAATTGTCATTTTACACCACAAAACAGAGCTGCATGAAATTGTGTAGCAAAATATGTACAAAAAAAAAAAAAAATGTAGGAAATAAATTTAAAGTTTGATGGTTAAATGTTTAAAAATGATCAGGATAGTAAATATTTTAGGCAAAATAAAACATTCAATTTTTTTACGGTGAAAGATTACAAAAGTAATATTTATTTATTTATTTACTTATTTAATGACCATATTGTTATATAATCACAAGATATTGGCCAAATTGTGCACCTTTACAAACAAGCACAGCCAACCTGGATTTGTTTGTGTATTTTTAATCGCAATTTTAGTAGTTTCTGCTTGGGTTGGGTTGGTTGGTTTTCCATGATATATATTGGTCTATCACTAATGTTTACACTTGATATTTTCACATGGATAAAATGCTTCATGTCTTCAAATGTGAACTGACACAAATTCAATAGCGCTGAGTGATAACTGAGTGATTTGATTCATCTGGACAGTGTGCAGGAGTGAAATCGATTGATTTCTCTAATCTTGGGATCAGAGGAACAATAACAAGAATCAATGCTCTAGACACATCTGAGGAAAAAAGGTCCCTTTCAAAGCTGCATTTGCTCAGTTTAGTGTACCAAATCAATGGCAGGAGACGATCAAAGACATTCTTCCTGAAGCTTTAAAGGCTTTAGTGTGAAGGCAGATTCACCTGTGTTGATATGGGACGCTTTCAGCCCTGTTTTGCCGTGTGTTGTCACAGCATGCGAATGTTCAAATATGCTCCTGTCAACACCCGACCAACTGTGACTGAGTGTGTTTCCCAGTAATCTCACATATATGTCCTCTAGAGTTTCAAAAGGTCTCAACAGCAATCTCTTAAATGTGCTCAGATACTACATTCAGAAGTCAGATATCACAAAATGAGCTCAAACATTTCTCATCAAATGATCTGAGCTGCTATTAACATTCATCTTATATTTCTATATTCTTACTGGATGTCAACTAGTGACTCATTTGTGTCTCTTTTATGTCTCTAAAGGAATATTTAGAGGACAAAATTTATACGTAAGTCAAGTCACCTTAATTTATATACCACTTTATACAATAAACACTGTTTCAAAACAGCTGCACAATGATAAACAGGCAATTAATTGTGTTTAATGTTGTAAAATTAATCAATTACGGAACAAATTCAATTTGTTCTTTAAAGCAGCTCTATAGAAGATCCATTATCAGTGTTGATTCAATACAGTTCAATAAAAATGTTGTTGTAAAGTTCATCAGTTAAGAAATAAATTCAATTCAGCTCTACAGAACACAGTAGTTTCATTATTCAGCTCAATTCAGTTCAGTGTTGATTCAATTCAGTTCAATAACTGCCAGTGTTGTAAAATTAATCAATTATGAAACAAATTCATTTCAGCTGACAATAATGTCATTATTCAACTCACTTCAGGTGCAGTGATTCAGTTCTGTTCAATAACAATGTCAATGTTGCAAAGTTTGTCAATTATGAAACCAATTCAATTCAGCCATAAGCAACTCTACAGAACACAAGTGTCATTATTTAGCTCAATTTAGTTTAATGTTAATTCAAGTCAGTTCAATGTTAATTAAATTCCGTTTCAATGTTGCAAAGCTCATCAACTATGAAACAAACTGAATTCAGCTACAGTATAAGCAGCTCTACCGCAGATCATTATTCAACTCAGTTCAGTTTAGTGTTGATTCAGTTCAGTGGCAAAGTTCCTCAGTTCTGAATAAATTAAATTCAGCAGATAATTTTGTCATTATTCAACTTAATTCAGTTTGATGTTTATTCAGTTCAGTTCAATTACAGTTGTCAATATTGCAAAGTTAATCAATTATGAAACAAATTCATTTCAGCTGACAATAGTGTCATTATTCAACTCAATTCAGTTCAGTGTTGATTCAGTTCAATAACAGTGTCAGTGTCAGTGTTGTAAAATTAATCAATTATGAAAAAATGTAATTCATCAGACAATAATGCCATTATTCAACTCACTTCAGGTTCAGTGATTCAGTTCATAATTTGTAAATAAATTAAATTCAGCAGATAATAGAGTCATTCAACTCAGTGTTGATTCAATTCAGATCAATAACGGTGTCAGAGTCATAAAATGAATCAATTATGAAACAAATTCAATTCAGCAGACAATAGTTTTATTATTCAACTCATTTCAAGTTCAGCGTTGCCTCAATTTAGTTCAGTAATAGTGTCAATGTTGCAAAGTTTGTCAATTATGAATCAAGTTAAATTCAGCTACAAGCAGCTCTATAGAAGACAATTATTAGTCAGCGCAGTTTAGTTCAGTGTTGTTTTAACCAGTGTCGATTGCAAAGTTAGTGTCATTGATCAATTCAGTTCAAATTTTGTTCTCAGTGCAGTCTAAAAGAGCAACCTTTATTGCAATAACATTTTCTCTCGGATCTGCTGCTGTAGTAAACAGTCATGTGATCTGTGTGTGTGTACTGGTTTTTGTGGTTTACGGGGACAAAATTTGTATAATGACATGGGTATGACAGAGGTATTACAATTTGAAGGTGGTTTATGAGGACACTGCCTATGTCCCCGTAAAACAAAAGGCTTAAAAAACATACTAAATGGCGTTTTTTTTTTTTTTAATCTAAAAATGCAGACAGTCTCCTGTAAGGGGTAGGTTTAGGTGTAAGGTTGGTGTAGGGCAATAGCACATACAGTTTGTACAGTATAAAAACCATTACGCCTATGGAGAGTCCCCGTAAACCACTAAAACAAACGTACGTGTGTGTGTGTGTGTGTGTGTGTGCGTGTTTTTGTGACATATGAGGACACAAATTCGTATAATGACATGGGTATGACAGGTATTACAAGGAGAAGGTGACTAATGAGGACATTACCCCATGTCCCCATATTTCAAAAGGCTTATAAATCATACAGAATGAGTTTTTTGAGTTCACAATTCACAAAAACAAGTGTGTGTGTGTGTGTAGTGAGTGTGTGCGGTCCTGTTAGTGTATTGTACGAGCTGATAGCCATGTGTTTCTGCTGGCTGTGACTTTACTCTGCTGGCAGGCATGTCTAATCCTGAATGTACCTGATGTGTGTTTGTGTTTGTGTGCGAGCGCATCTCGGCGGCTCGGGCTGATGCAGATTGACTTGATGTGCCCGGAGCCCTGCAGCGAGACTCTGGGCCACCTGACCCCCGGCCCACGCTCCAGATTTGGGGGAACGGCAGCCGTAACAGGCACCATGGTGAGCGGTGTGTAAGGATCCTTAAGGGCCTGTCACATCGCCCTGGCACAGATCTCTGTCATCAGCCCTCCTTCCCGTCTGTGTGCCCCTCGCTCCACACACACAAACACACTGATGACCTCGGCCTGCACTCCTGCATGTCACATCACCGCTCACAAGTGCTGGCCTATCAAAATGCACCAACCATTTTGCGTTTGAACATACACTACCAAGTTTTTTTTTTTATGTTTTCACACATTTTTGTCTTGTTTTCCATGATAAATAGCTAAACGTATCAAGATAGATTTACTTGAGGTACAAAACTCCTGAAGATATTAAGTATTGTTTTCTGAAAAACTGATAAAAATTAAGCGAGTTTTTGCTTAAAATAAGTATATATATCTCAGAAAAACAAAGGAAAATAAACTTAATTCAAAATAAAACGTTTTCATGTTTTAAGCATCAAATAAACATGTGCATCACAGTTTCCATAAAAATATAAATGTTTTTAACATTAGAACGATTTCTGAAGGATCATGTGAAACTGAATGATGATGCTGAAAATTCTGCATTGCATCACAGCAATACATTACATTTTAATATACATTTACATAGAAAACTGTTATTTCAAATTGTAATAATACACACATTCAAATTTTTTCAGTTTTTTACTGTATTTTTGATCAAATGCAGCCTTGGTGAGCAAAAGACACTTCTTACAAAAACATTAAATAAATCTCATCAACCCCAAACTTTTGAATGCTAATGTATAGACATATAGAACAACATACTGTACATAATGCATACAGCAAAAATAGTATGATAATATGCTTTTCTGAACTTACCCAAAGACTATTTATTTCTTAGAAGCTGTAAAACATGAGTTGCGTGTGCAATTCATGGTAATATTAGTCTATTTGTTTGATATTAAGATGATGTGCTGTAGTTTCACACATTATTGTTGTGGAGTGAATGAATGAGGGTTTTTTGGCTTCTCCTCCTCCAATACAAATCTTCCTCTTCCCTCTTAATGGACGTTATTGATTTTAGCCCACGGCTCTCTCCTGACCCAATACGCTACATTTAAAAAAGTATTAAAAGTCCGTATTAAAAACTGATGTCCCTGTGTGTCATCAGACACATAATAATCCCTCATCATGTGTACGATCACACAGGACAGGCTTGAATGTCCTCACACACCAAAGCCTTTCCAAGAAACACGGGGGGGTTGTGGGGGCTGAAGGCTTCGTTTTGAAGTTCTGCTGGTCTCCTGAGCCTCGGGTCTCTAATAACCCAAATTGAGTTGACTTGATCGGCAGGGGTGAGTCGTTCCCCGAGGCGACGAGGTAAAAGATTTAAGGAGTTCAATGAAGTCAAGCATAACCCGTGAACACAATCCTAATGCATTTCTGCTCGCATGATCTACAATACACATAACCAATGAGCTTTTAGTCCAGCTTGAAATCAATTTATAGAGCAATGTTTCCAAATTGTGTCATTTTTGTGTGTGCAATTGACGTCTGCACTGAAGAATGTTGTGCGAATGTGAGCATGCTTGTCTTTTAATCAAATATTGAACTAATAATAACAGTTGTCAGTTGCATAAACTTCTTAGACTAGTCTTACAAGTTAGTCATCTATTTTCTTTCTTTAAGACTAGTCAAACTATGTTAGTTACATTTAAAAGTAGATTGGACTAATCTGGATCCAAAAAAAAAGTGAGACTGATTGTTGAGACAGTTGATGGTCGCCATTGATTTACATAGTATGGAGAAAAAAAAAAAAAGAAAAAGACTATCGAAGTCAACTGTTTTAATACCAACATTTTTCAGAATATCTTCTTTTGTGTTCAACAGAACACAGTAATTCATACATGTGTAAGGGTGAGTAAATAATCACAAAATGTACATTTTTTTTGGGGTGAACTATCCCTTTAAAAATGGAGTATGTTTTACAAGAAAATGCGATTCCAGATTTTTACTTCAAAATGTCATGTTTAATTGTTACTTGGCATTTCTTTGCAATTATTTGTGAAATCTAGCAATTTCTGAGTGAAAATAGTTTCACCACAATTATTTTCGGTGTAGTTTTGAATTTATGTTAACTTAGTAATTTGTGTCAGTAAAATTGATTTTGATTGGTGGCAATCTCATAATTCATATTTCCATAATTCATAAGTGATGACCACAAATCATACCAGCTATTGCAGAACATGCATGCATGTATAAAAATAAGGATAACAAAATTGTCCATGTTACGATAGAAAGCTGCATGGAGCTTTTTAAACCAGTCTGAAGTGGTATGTTGGCCTGATGGGTTTTGGACTGATTACCCCTTGACTAAATGCTGGTTGGTCAGACTAGTTTTTAAGACACAGTCTTAATATTCTATAGTGTGTATATTTACCTGGGCAGGAATGAGCATTGAGAATGTAAAATATTGTATATTGTATATTGGATATATTGGATTTATGTTGACTTGGTTCTTCATTCATGTCTGTAAAACTGATTTTGACTGATGGCATAAATCTCATAATTCATATTTGCTCAACTTTAACTGTTACATGCCAAGTTCTGCAAGGATAACAATAGTTTTCATGTTATGTGAGAAAGTTGCATGGAAAAAATGGCTTGAACCAGCCTGAAGAGGTTTGTTGGGCTTAACTGGCCACCAAAATGGCCAGTCTGGTCTGGTTTGATGTTTTTAGAGGAGTTTGGGTACTGTTCAGGTTGGAAATAGTGATGTCAGGTTCATGAACGAATAATTCTTTTGAACCGGTTATTTTTAGTGAACCAGTTCACCAAAACGGACTGAACCATCTGAAACGGTTCATGGCTCAATCAGATCTACAAGTTACTCAATCAAAACTCACTTTCAGACATCTGACAGTCCGACTCAAAATGAGTGAATAAATGAGTTTGTATGAGTCCAAATGAGCTGGTTTTTGCCAACTCATTCACTCCAGCCATACACTGAACTGAGGAAATTGTTGAGAAGACTAGTTTATTCATTGTATATGTATATGCTTTTGACATGTAAAACATCTGCATTTCACATAGTTTTGGGGTGCTTTAATTAATTTTAATTAATTTAAATTAATTAAGTATATGTTACACCATTACGTGATTATGCTAACAAACTGAGGAATCGGTTATTTGAATCGGACAGTTGGCCAACCAGCTAAACCTCTGCTTGAGATGAGCTAAACTGAGATTAAACCAGTTTAGGCTACTTTAAACTGTTTGTGTGTGTGTGTGTGTGTGTGTGTTAAAGGGGTCATATGATGCTATTTTAAAGATCATTAGTTTGTGTATTTGGTGTAACAGAATATGTTGACATGCTTTAATGTTCAAAAAACACATAATTTTTCAAATACTGTACATTAAAGTAATTCCTCCATGCCCCGCCTCTCTCAAACACGTAATTTTCTACAAAGCCCCTCCTTCCAACAAGCACAGTCTGCTCTAATTGGCCAGCTAACCCAGTGCATTATGATTGGCCGAACACCACAAGCACGTGTCAGAAATGTAATGCCCCTTTCCATAATCGTGAGCTTCAGCTTTCAAGTTAGTTTTACCATCAGTTCAAGCCCGAAAGGGGAACAGAGTCGCGTGACAGACGCAGTGATGATGCTCGTATGTATCTGCACACAAGCCACGGTTAAGACAATTTCTGACGGGCTGTACACTCCGCTGTCATGTGACCATGTTCCCCTCACACACACACACACACACACACACACATGATGCATTGCGCGCAAAACTCCGCATTTGAACAGTCAATAGCAAATACTTAAACTAATAACAAAACATACTTACAGTCGCTGATTCAGAAGCGCCAGATTGTCAGAGCAAAGTCGGAATTGACCCTTTTTTTGAGAAATAGCCTTCGTGCAGCCAGCTTTGTACTCTCCTAGGTTCACGAAACTGTCTTCCATAAAATGCGTTGCACAAATTCGAACATCTGGGTTGTGCTGTTCTGTTGTAAACAAATCTTAATCAATGATTCCTAACTGCATCTACTTCGGAAGGCCAAATAAAGCGCTTTTGCTTTCGCATATAAACACACATCGTCTCCCTGACATTCGTGCATCAACACTACTGCGGTTACTGAAACCACACCTTCTTTTCTTTGCGTGCACATTTGGGCTGCATTACGCAAATATTTCCACATTGTGATGTAGACATGTGGGGGCGTGTTTGAATGAACCGTTTCAGCCCGGTCTGGATCAGCCTTCTCGTTTAGATAGAATAAGTCCTTTTGTGGGAGACTTTGAGCTTTGTAACTCTGCAGATCTTATACATGCACAAACAGCTACATAACACACTAAAGAAAAGGAAAACAAGACATCGTATCATATGACCCCTTTAACTCAAGAACGGTCTGACATTTTTCCTGCTGAAAAAAACAGCTGATTCCAGCTTAGGCTGCTTGGATGATTTTAGCTGGTCTTGCCGCCTGATCATAGCTGGTTTGCAGGCTGGTTTTGGACCACTTCTAGCTAGTAATGCTGGGAGACCAGCTGACCAACCAGCTAAAACCATCTGAACACCAGCTTGGCCTGGCTGGAAACCAGCTAAGACCAGCCAAGCATAAGAACGGCTGGTTTAGGCCATTTCATTCTTACATCTTGAGTCAGATATTTTGAAAACAATCAATAGATAGAAACCGAAGCAACCCATGCTAGTTAGCGCTCCCGTTGCACCGCAGCCCGTAAGTGCTTCGACCATTACCTTTTCAATATTGATTGATATCTTGATTAATTGCCAGGGCGGGAGGGAAACCAGGTGCTGAGTGGAGAGCCGGGCTGGATGCTGGGTGCCATGAACTTCATGGCGTATTATTGATGGAGAAGGAACCCGGTTGAAGCATTGAGCCATTGTTTAACTTGGCATGCCGCGTAGCTCCCTGGGGTTCGGCCCATAAAAGGCTTTCTGTTACTAGCTGGAGTGCTTATTGTAGAAAAATTGTCCCTCTGAAAAATTAGCATGGAGCAATGAAGAATGCGTAATGTTGGGCAAATGACAGCTGCTTGGCTGAAACAATAGATGCAAAATGGCTTTTCCTTCAGTGCGCTTCTCATGGAAATGAAGCCCCCTTCTGCTTTGAGAGGCGACAAACACGTTCACACACCGCAACCGGTCCCATTCCAAACCAGTTATTCCCATACCTGCTGTTTCACTATAATGAGAATTGTGAGTGAAACTTTGTTAACCGTGTTCTCATTGTACAAAGATTGAGATATCGAGGCTGTTTCCTGCGATCTAGAGTGCAAGATTTAGGTTATCAGCAGTAAAAAACATTTATTTTTCCAAATAGAAATATAAAAATATTGCAAAAACGTGTGTGTGTGTGTGTATATATATATATATATATATATATATATATATATATATATATATATATATATACACACACACACATGTATGTATATGTATGAATAAATGAAAAATACTTTTATTATTATTACAATTAATATTATTAAAAAATTTAATATATATAGTAGTTGCATTTTATTTACTGTAGAACTCTTTCTCTTTTATTTATATATATATATATAATCATTTAATTACATAAATCACAATGCTTTGTGGGATTTAAGTACACTATTTTTCTTTATTTTTAGTTACTTATGTATTTAATTATATTTTGCTGATTTATCTCACAGCTGGTTGGTTTAGTTCAACCCTTTTTAAAAATTTCTTTTTAAATGTCTTTAGAGGAAACGAATAGAAAATATTAAGTCTCTGTTGCATTTTATTTTCCTGTTAAAATGCACTGTTTACTATAAAAATGAAGAATTTTTACTAAAAGATTATTATAGCACATTTCATAAGAAAATACTATTTTAGTCTTGCTACTTCAAAATTTCATGTTTAATTCATTGCGCTACTTGCTGTTCCTTTGTACTTGTGAAATTGAACAATTTCTGATTGAAAATTGTTTCTACGCTATTTGTGTGTGTGTGTGTGTTTATAATGAAACTAAACATATTTGCTAACAAAGTTACAGTTAAACAGACTCCTAGAAAGTGAGGCTGGGGTTAATGGGTGCATGAGTGATTCATATGTGTTTTCCAAGAGCGAGGGACTCTCTCAGATAAGCGTGTGTGAGTTTGAGCTTAATATGCTAATGTATTCTCTCAGCTAATTTGGCGTTGAGGCCTGAAAACACAAAATGAGCATCATGTTGATTGCAGGCAGATTGAGTTTCAGCGGTTCAGCAGATTAATCACGTGACTCCCTGAGCTACAGACTCTTACCAGGTACTAAAGTGTTAAAAATGTGGTGCTTTTATTGCAAGGGCGTAGGTTTGATTTAGGCATTGGTGCGGACAGCGGCAGACAACAGACATGTAATTGTTTGATCAAAATGATTGCTAGGGACAATTTAGTAGTGTCTGATATCAGTAGGATCATGTCAGAGCGTCTCAACTAAATTCTACACCCTTGAAAATCATAACAAGCCATGTCTGACTTTAGTTCTCTCCTTAAATATGAAGAGCTCAAACAACAGATTAATGAGTTCATCCAAATTTCACAAAAGCCTTATGGATGTAATTATAATATCAGTCAGACATTGAAGTGAGTTGCTGTTTTTGGCTCTTCTGAGGATGATTCATTCACTTGTTTGGCAATGTACCCACACAGAGAATTAACAAAAATTAACCATGGTTTTACTCCAAAAATTTTTTTAATTCACTAACTGATTCGCGAAACTGCTCCAAAGTTCTGATCTGAATCAAAAGATTTACAAACCCACTCTTAAGTTCCGATGTAAATGAAAGTCCCTGAAGTCCCAATCTGAATCAGATGATTCACAATATGCAAAGTTACAATCTGAATCAAAATTTAGGTTTCTACTTGTCAGATGTTTCTCCTAAAATTCTTGAAATCAAAAAAATTACACATTGACCTCATGTTCAATTTTCAGAATTTTTTTAATGCAGACTTCAGGCAATCTGAGCCAAATCTGACACATTGCCGAGGTCTCTTGTGAAACAATCAATGAATGTCCAGAGCGAGCAGAGCTGCAACTAAGACAAAGAAGAAGCTCAGATATAAATGAGTTTTCATTTGTCACATTTTGATCACTTCATCAGTTCCACGCGGCCATTTATTAGTTTTCATCACTTTTTTTTTACCCTTCCAGCACATGCAAAAACTGGAATAGTATTTTTTGTAAAACAAGCTCCAGTACAACTTAAAAAAATGTAATGCAAAATATCAAATACACAATCAAAGTGTCAATTTGTGTAAGTTTTCATCACTTTTCCACTATTACAAAATAGCTGCATTTTTGCACGCATTCTAAAGCTGCAGCCAGAAATCTGCAGTATGTGAAATATTCTGTATATTTGTAAACCATGAGCGTGCGCGTTTCAACAAACAGCCTCAAGAGCCCTATTTGGTAGAAGAGAGCGGCGCCGTGAGCGACGGCTTTGGCTGGGAAGCCCTGGTTTCAGGGTGTTTTTGAGTTTCGGCATGCCGGATTAAGGAATGAATTTACATTTGTTTAATTAAGTCAGTCTAAGTGGGTCCTATGAAGCATGATAAACTAATACCAGATGTCTCCAACAACAAATATGTAAGCAATTGAGAGATGTTTGCAGCAGCAGCGCAGATAATTACCGCGATTACCCCGTTAAAGCTTGAATTTGTTTGTCATATAGGCTTTCACAGATGGCATTGTGTTGGTTTAAGGCTAAACATTTGAAGACCTTCCATTCATCACCTTCATGCCTTCCCTTTAGCGCCTTTCTCCGGCTAAACAAGGGCTTGTTCTGTTCCAGCAAACACTCCAAACACATCTTCCTGGTTTTATTTAAGGCGCCCATTCATCTCCGTTGGGGGAAAATATGCATGCGTGTATGTGATCTGTATGATTACCATCACAATATGCCTTTGCCGGGGATGTTCGTCGGAGGGCAAATGAGATGGGCACTTTTTTGAAGCTCTTTGAAAGTTGGATCTGGCGCTGTGTGCCTTCTCCTCATTGTTTGAGACTCCCGGCTTGGCTCGCTTGGTATTCCTGTCACAGACGGGCCTAAACTTTGGCCTGAGAGATGTGCTTCAGGAATTCAGCCTGCTGCCAGTCCAATTCACTCACTAGTCAGCTTTCCAACTCAATTTCTTTTTCTCTCCGTCTTTGTCTTTGCTAATTCTCTCTCTTTCTCCTCCTCTGCGTCTCATTTCTCCCATTTGTCCGCTTTCTGTTTCTTGCTGCTCACTTGTTTGTTAAAATTGTAAAAAAATAAAATAAAATATAGAAACAATTTTTCACAGGGAAATCGCTAGTAAATTTCACAATTAATTAAAAGAAACGGCAAGACTGAATTAAACATGAAAGACTGAAACAGTATTTTCTTTTAAAACATGCTCTAATAAAATGTATTTAAAGCTATGAAAAATCAAATGCAAAATATGTGAATCAGCTTACTGTAAAAAATGGCATGTCATAATTTAACTCATCAAATATAACCAATTTTAACTTAATTTTTTAGGATAAACAAGATTCAGCTACATTTTTGATGGTTAGATTAATAGTTTTGAGTTGATTACACTTCAAATGTTAAGACAGCAACTGAACTTAAGTTTTGAAGCTGAAGCAGGTGGAATTTTTTTTTTTTTTTTTTTTACAGTGCATTTTTTTACACTATAATTGATTCACATATTTTGTAACTATAGCAGAAAATAATTCATTATTAAATACACTACACTGTATTAAAAAAAATGATGTTTGGAAGTTGTAAATAAATATTACTGGAGTACATTTTACTCTATTAAAGAACATAAAAGTCTTTCTACTTCAAAATTTTCACATTTAATTCAATGCATTAATTGCCATTTTTGTAATTATCTATCAAATTAACTAGTATTTTCTGCTTGAAAATTGTTTCAAAGTAAATCTTACACCATTTTTTCAGTTAAACTATTTACTACTATTCTTGTATATTATGCAAATCAACTATACACTGGAAAAAAAGTGGTGTTGGATTTACATTAAAACAGTTTTCACTCAAAATTGCTAGTAAATTTCACAAATAAGTACAAAGAAATGGCAAGCAACACTTTTTTTCTAAAAGACTCAAATAATATTTATTTACAACTTTGATTAAAATATTCTCCAATACTCTTTCTTTTATTTGCAACTTCAAAAAAATCTATTTTTATTGTACCCTTTTTTTTAATGTTAAACTTTTTTCTGCTATTCCTATACATACTGAAAAGAATGATGTAAGATATACAAAGAAACACTTTTTACTCAGAAACTGCTAGTTAATTTTGAAGTAGAAAGACTGAAATTTTCTTTTCTTGTAAAATGTACTCTTCATTTACAAATTTGAAAAAAAAATAATAATAATTCAATAGACATATAACGTTGATTTCCCTGAAATGTGCAAAACATTGTTCTGTTTGTTTGAGCATCCTGACAACAACAATTGGCTCAACCAAAGGTGTGAGTTTACATTGTGCCAGGAAGCAATTGCCTAGCAACCTCCCAGAACACCCTAGCAACCAAAGAACTGTTCACATGCAGGCAAGCACCACTTTCGTAAAAATGTAGTTTTCAATTTAATGTTCCCCTAAACATTTTTGCTGCACGAAAAAATGAAAAGCAGAAAAGTGCTTTTGTTTGATTTATCATCACCTTTCATCCCTACAGATCCAAGCGATGTCTCTCACCTGCATTCTCCTAGAACTAAAGATCCCTTTCAGATCCGCACCGCAGCTGCTTTCTGTATCCGTCAGCACTGATTGGAAGACGGAGCTCGAGGGAAACACGCTGATTTGTTCTCTCGCCGTGTCACTTCTCTCAGGTGCTTCTCATCATGCTTCTGCTTATTTGCCTCCGTTGGTAAATTAAAACTTCATCCATATTTATGCAGCTTGTCGCTTCACCTCAGTATGATTGATGGTTGGCCATTTCTATGATGGGTTACACACATTAAGCAGTCCGTGTAACCTATACAAACTTTTTGCCAGGATATAAGGTTCATTTAACGCATAAACTGAAAACTGAGAACTTAAAGATTATAATTCATAGATTTGACTGGACGGCTTTGTAATCAAGATTTTATTATTATTCGACAAATATTTTGATTATAGTGAAAACTACTGCAAAATTCTTCTTTCAAGTAAAGATATTGAATTAGTGATCACAAATATAATTAGTATAATGTGTAGCTTTCTCCACTTTTCTGTGGCCTGATTATTTTAGTATCATTTAGATACTATTAAAGTTTTTATTAATATTTTTTAATGTTTTATTATTGTCTTAATTTTTTAATTTTTCTGTTTGGAATTTAATTTAAGTTAAAATTGTAGTAATTTTGTATTTGTCATTTTTAGTATTTTTTATATATGTCTATAGTGTTTGTTTTTTGTTGTTGTTTTTTAGTTACATCAAGTTAAAATACATTAAAATGAGATGTTAACTAGCTAAAAGTTCTTATTTTTTTTATTTTATTTTGTTTCAGTTAACATTCATTTTATTTCAAGTAACTATTTTTGTTTGTTGGTTTTATTTATTCATTTTTTAGGTTTTGATTTTAGTTAACTATAATAACACTGCTGTAGCAGTGGGAATATATATATATATATATATATATATATATATATTGGATCACATACATACATACATACATACATACATATACATACATACATACATACATATATATATATATATATATATATATATATATATATATATATATATATATATATATTTCAACTTGTTGCCAAGAAAACATATTTCATTTTCCTTTAGTAATGAAACTTTTAGATACTTTTTCATTTCTTTTAGTAATAAACTGAAATTAATAAAAATATATTGGCATATTAAAAAAAAAATAACTAAATATAAATGACAAAACACAAACAAAATTGAGGTGAAAATATAAAAATAAATAAAAAATGTAATTCAAAATATTAACAAAAACTTTGAACAGTATATCAATGATACTATTTAAACCATATTTTTATTCTTTAGCTTTTGGAATGTGTAAATGTTGCTTTTACCGTGTAGATTTGTTTTCTTCCATATTGTACAGTACTTTGGATCAATTTATGTTCTGTTTAAATTTGCTCTATAGGTAATGTAATGTGTAAGTTTCCTTCAGCATGACATTTACAGCTCAGCTGATTGGCTCTCGAGCCTCTGCCGCCAAAACCGAGCAAAGATGGCATCCCGCCCATCCCATCCCGTAATTTCAGGTATTTCAGACCTCTTTCTATTGATACACTCAATATCAGAGTCTTTTCTCTGTCCAAACGATGTGATAACTGAGTTATCTGATTAAGACGGTCAGCGCCGCCGCTGATCTCCTGAATAATTAGATCATTTTCTGAGCGCTGAAAGCTCGCTTCTTGGCAGCCGTCCATCTTGATCATTGTGAAGCGGGTTCATTCAGATGGCGGGGCCGAAGACGGATGGATTGGTTGGTCAGTTTGCGGTCTGAATGGCCACGTCCTGCCCGCTGCGCTGGACATTAAGGCCTGATGGACAGCGTTAAGCCTCTCTAAACACTCGAGGATGAACACAGCTGCTGGGAGAGACACTGGCCCACTGTGTTAGCGCTTAGGAATAAGTACACAGACTCTGTCTCCGCTCGGCAGGAGGCCCCTAGGGGCCCCTCGGCGCATCTCTTGATTGTGTCCATCAACGAGCGTCAAACCCCAGCTTTGTGTCTTCTTTAAACGTTGACATGCACATTCAAAAACGAATGCATCATCTACAGGAAGATGCATGCATCGTAAGCTTGGCGATCCACTGAGAAAAGCGGCCAGCGGCTCGCTTGCCAATATTTGTTTATGTTTCAGTATCTGCGACGTCGGCTAATTTAGTATGAACACAAGCTGCGAGTTTGTCCAGTAATGAACCCTCAGATGCTTGTTGAACCGCTGCCATCGGAGCGCTTTTATTCCGCACGTGCAATTACCAGGTCGGTCGGCTATCGGGACACAAACGAGGTTAAATGACTGCATGGGATTTTGGCTGGAGTGTTTTTGGCCGGCTATGGCGAACAATTAGTTATGCAAATACATATAAGAGATGTAGAAAGCATGCGAGCTGGAAGGATGCAATGCCCAAAGGCGATGAACTTCGCCTCCATCTCGTTTTGTCGGCCAGAAACCAATTAATGAGAACTTTAGTTGGATGCGTAACAACAGAGCGGCTGGAAACGCGATTGGCAGTCAAAGGCGTGTTGTTGTTGCTTTTTCTCCTTCATTAGACATGTAAAATAAGACGTTGTTTTCCTTTCGCGATCCGTCTCTGTCATGCGTCCCTCATAATCAAAGCCAGAGCTCCCGGTTGATCTCCTTGTCGCAGTTCGTGAACGTGCATTTGCTTAAAAGAGCTTTCGAACGTGCCTTTTGGAAAAGCAAACGTTTAGCCACTAATTCACAAATCCCTTTAAGAGGCTGAGAGTGTTTCATATTCCCACCGCGGCTTTAGTTAAACCCTCGTAATGATAGATGTTTGACGTCTCCTGCGCCGCCACCTTCTTGACAGATGAAGTCACTCACGCTGGTAGAATTATATGTGGTGTAGTCTTGACCCTGAATAGTTGACCCGCCTGGTGGATGGAGTCATGTGGGACTGACCTACAGGCAGAACAACTCAGAAAACTCTTAGAAAACAATGATGTGAGTAAGAAAGTTCACTTTTTTCATCCTCAGATGTTTCTCCTCTTTATTGGCACTGATGGTTTCATGAAGAACCTTAAAACTTTTCATTTGCGCAAAAGGTCCTTTTATAGTGGAAAAAGGTTATTAAAATGTTCTTCACACTAAGAAAAATTGGTTCTTTTAAGAACTTTTCACCAAAAGGTTTGAGGAACCCATTGTTGCTATTTTATGGAATCAATGCAAAAATAAACCCATGTTGGAACCTTCATTTTTAAGATTGTGAGGAAAATAAGCTAGAAATCTCACTAAAGTCTGAAACGGTGCTCAGATTTGCCAAAAAATTTTAGATTCAGAAAGACCTCAATATAACTGAAATATTTAAATAACCTTTCAATGAAGAAAAAATGTCAAAACTGAGCCATCTTTTACAATATATCTGTTATTCTCTTAGAAAACAGCGACGAAATTAAGACTTTTGCTAAAATCTTTTACTTCTCAGATGTTTCTCTCTTAAAAATAAAGCTTCTTTATTGGAATTGATGGCTCCATAAAGAACCTTTTACATCCATGGAACCTTTCAATTCGACAAAAGGTTCTTTAGATTATTAAAATGTTCTACACACTGAGAAAAATAGTTATTTTCAGTTCACTGGAAGGTTCTTCAGGGAACCAAAAACGGTTCTTCTATTGCATTGGCACAAAATCCTCCTTTTGGAACCTTTGTTTTGAAGAGTGTGAAGCAACAATAATCCATAAATCTCACTAAAATCTCAACTATTTAAATGGTGCTCAGATTTGCCGAGAGGATTCTGACATCTGCAATCAAAGGTGAAACGTCTCAATATTAACTCTAATAATATTGACTCTATTGTAATTTTTACAATAAGGTTATATTTGTTAACATTAATTAACTACATTAGATAACATGAACGAACAATGAAAACTGCTTTTACAGCAAATATTAAATATTAAGGCCCGTTCACACCAGGGTGCAAAAAGAAAACCACTGGAGATCAGAGCTGGATCCCTCACTTGGTTCGAGACCTCCATCATTGGTGTTTCAAGCTGTGCTCAGCGACTATCAGGAATGCAGCAATAATCCACAGGTGTTTGGTCAAATTCCTTCCGTCTGGCAGGATGACAAGCTCTCAGTCCAGTAACACCATAATGGGGCTCTTTAGATGTCAAATGCTGCCTAAAACTGAGGTTCAGTCTCTCCAATTCATCTTTTTCTTCAGATGGTAAGATTGCATTAATATTAAATCGCTTCTTTTAGAATACAGCTTGCTCAGCAATGGATCCTCTGCAGTGAATGGGTGCCGTCAGAATGAGAGTCAAAACAGCTGATAAAAACATCACAATAATCCACACCACTCCAGTCCATCAGTTAACGTCTTGAGAGGACACAAAAACATCAAGACGTTTTTAACTTCAAACCATTGTAGAGAGTTTAGGGAGTCCATAATCCATAATAACGCTTCCTCCAGTGAAAAAGTCCATCACCTGTTGTTTCTCACATCAAAATCCAGCCACATATTTGTTTAGAGCTGTTTTGGCTTTTAAACGCTGCTTGATCTGTGCAGATTTCTCTCCTGATTCAGACCAGACCACTTTTTCACTGGAGAAAGCGTTAATATGGATTATGGGCTCCCTAAACTCTCTACAATGGTTTGACGTTAAAAATGCTTACAAACACACATCTTTTCTCTTCACAAGATGTTAACTGATGGACTGGAATGGATTACTTGTGGATTATTGTGATGTTTTTATCAGCTGTTTGGACTCTCATTCTGATGGCACCCATTCACTGCAGAGCATCCATTGCTGAGACACTGATGCAATGCTACATTTCTCCAAATCTGGTGAAGAAACAAACTCATCTACATCTTTTATGGCATGAGGATGAGAAATTTTAGCTCATTTTAAATTTTGGATGAACTATTCCTTTAAATGCACAATAAATCACTTTCAATTAAAGTGTCTGCCATATGCATTAATGTAGACAGAAATATTTAATACTTTATGCATGTAGTTTTCCCATCCTGCTCTATTCAGAATATCCCAGATTCCAAGCAATATTGTGTAATATTTTTTAATCACTCAAAGTCTGTTTGATATTATGGTTTGTTTCAGGGTTTCCTTGAATCCAAACTTGGATTTGTAACGTAAGCCAAATATGATAATTTGGGCATATGCGGGTGTGCTTATGGCGAGATCAGAGGCATACCACAAATGCTGCAGGGGATGAATAATTTTGGAGTAATCCTTTGTTTTTTTGACCCAATTTTTCAGGCCCTAATTTTCACCAGGGATCTAGTCTGACATTTGATCTAGGATTTACGGGTCTAACCAGCAAGAACTGCTTCGGTTCTTGAATTCTGCTGCCATATCGATCTGTATCGGCCCTAAAATAACGTGACAAATGCATGTGATTTTATTCCACAAAGCGACTACCCCTCCGAAAGAAGAAGGGCGTCTCTTTATCGGTGTTTAATTGGCAGTGAAATAACGGGTCGCGAACGTTTTCCTGCTCTTCAACTTTGAAAAGCATTACGCCATGCTTGATTTGAAACTTCTCAGATTGCTGTTGTTGTATAAATCCCCAATAAGTGTTTTATTATGACTGGTCATAATCCTCTCTCTCGACCCCACAATAGAGCGGCATCTGCCGCCGAACGAGCTGCGAATCTCTCTGAATCCTCCTTATTATCTGTGCTGGAGGAGGTGTGTCCTTTGCAGATGTAGCGTGAAATTTGTTTGCACAAAACTCTGAGTCCTAAACCTTTGGGCAGTTTCCTATGAATATTCATGAGGCGCACAGACGTCACCCTTTTCCCGAGCCGGGCTTGTTATGAATATTCAAATGATGGGAGGTGGTCGTGGCTCCTAACAAGCGCGCTGTCATGAATATGCATGAGGGGAAGGGGCCGCTTTGTAGCGCAACGGAAACCCGGCGTCTGAAACGGGCCGGGACCCTCAGGAGCAGCACCAAACCATCTGGACCTTTTGGTGGCACAATATAACAAGCGGCCGGTTATGAAAGCAAGAGCCTTTGTCCTGATGCCACAAGTAGCCCATGTACCTAAACGATCTGCTGGTGCGCTTGTGTCTTCAAGGAATAGCGGAAACGCCAATAAACGCTCCATTTGATGGTACTGAGGGCCGAATTGAGGACAGTAATCAAATTTAAAAAAATTATTCTTAGGTTCTTATTAAAAGTACAACAGAATTCTTGCTAATTTATTATAAAGGGAACATACAGTCAGGTTCATATATATTTGGACACTGACGCAATTTTCATAATTTTGGCTCTGTGTGCCACCACAATAGATTTAAAATGAAACAATCAAGATGAAATTGAAGTGCAGACTTTAAGCTTCAATTCAAGGGGTTGAACAAAAATATAACATAAAATGCTTAGTAATTACAACCATTTTCATACAAAGTCCCCCCATTTTCAGGGGCTCAAATGTAATTGGACAAATAAATATAATCATAAATAAAATGTTCATTTTTAATATTTTGTTGAGAATCCTTTGCAGGCAATGACTGCCTTAAGTCTGGAACTCATGGACATCAGAAGAGACTGGGTTTCCTTCTTTGTGATGCTTTGCCAGGCCTTTACTGCAGCTGACTTCAGTTGTTGTTTGTTTGTGGGTCTTTCTGCCTTTAGTTTTGTCTTCAGCGAGTGAAATGCAGCTCAATCGTGTTGCAGAATATTTCACTTTTTCTTTTTACCTTCAAAAACTCCTGGGTTGCTTTTGCAGTATGTTTTGGATAATTTCCACTTGTACTATGAAGCACCGTCCAATCGGCTTTGCTCCATTTGGCTGAATCTGGGCAGAGAGTATATCTCTATACACTTCAGAATTCATCCGGCTGCTTCTGTCTTCTGTCACATCATCACTAAACACCAGTAACCCAGTTAGGTTAAGCCATGCATGCTCATGCCTTTTTTTTTTTTTTTGGCAAAGTCTAATCTGGCCTTGTTTGCACCTTGTGGTGAACCCTCTGTATTTGCTCTGCCTCCTGGAGAGTGTTCTTCTCTTGGCTGGATGTTGTGAAAGGGTTTTTCTTTACCATGGAGAGGATTCTCCAATCATCACCACTGTTGTCCTCCGTGGACGTCCATCCATGCTTTTTATATGTTGCTGAGCTCATCAGTGCATTATTCTTTTCTCTGAATTGTACCAAACTGTTGATTTGGCCACTCCTAATGTTCCTGCTATGTCTCTGGTGGATTTGTTTTGTTTTTGAAGTCTAAGAATTGTCTTTTTCTCTTGTATGGAGAGATCATTTGACCACATGATGTGGGTTCACAACAACAGCTTCCAAATGCAAATAGAACACTTAGTATCAACTTCAGACGTTTTACCTGCTTAATTGATGTAGAAATAACGAAGGAATAGCACAAATCTGTCCATGAAATGGCTTTGGAGTCAAGTGTCCAAAAGGGGGGAGGTTCATGTTAAAGAGCTGTAATTCCTTAACCTTTCCTCCAATTGTGATGAGAATACCCTAAAATTAAAGCTCATAGTGTGCACTTTAAGCCATATTCATTATATAACTATAACTTGAATATGTTTTGGTCAACAGCTAAAATAATACAAATTGTGTCAGTGTCCAAATATATGGACGTGACTGTATATACTGTAATTGTTTTGAGGGAATAATCATACAGAGTTTGTTACAGTAAAAGTAGTTTTTAGAGCTACAGTAAAATAAGTATGAAAACATTTGTTTACAGTAAGCTGAAACAAACTTCAAAAGCATAATTCAATTGTCACATGCAGCTTGTCGCTCATAATCCATATGTTCACAAACATATGGAGAAATCTATTGTTTAGTTTAAAAGATTATGAGATTATAGTCCCTGCGAACTGGGCTAAAGCTTAAACAAGGTCAGTTTTATCCACATGCTGCACGTCTTATTCCTCCGTCCTTTCAGACAGATGGATTCTGTATTGGATTAGTTACTCAAATACTTTATGAAAAACCATTCACTCCTCACCTCATAAGTGAAGTCACGTTTATTTCCATAGTGATTTATGGAATACACACTGTTTTAAAGCAGATTCACAGTAGCAAACAGAAAAATAACAGTGTTAATGGTGTAAAATGAATCAATTATGAAACAAATTCAATTCAGCAGACAATAGTTTTATTATTCAGATCAATCTCGTTCAATGCTGATTCAGTTCAGTTAAATAAAAGTGTCAATTTTGCAGTTTGTCAATTATGAAAAATTAATTTCAGCAATAAGCAACTCCATGGAAAGCAATAGTGTAATTCAGCTCAAGTCAGTGCGACGTTGATTCAATTCAGTTTGATAAGTGTTGATGTTGCAAAGTTCATCAGTTATGAATAATTCAGTACAGCTATAAACAACTCGGGGAAAAAAGTGCCATTCATCTCAATTTGACAAATTCATCAATTATGAAGCAAATTCAGATTATAATGTCATTATTTAGCTCAGTTCTGTTCAGTTCAATGTTGATTCAGTTCAGTTAAATAACAGTGTCAGTCTTGCAAAGTTTATCAGTTATGAAACAAATTCAGTTCAGCTGGCAACTGTCAGGATTATGGACCTGTTTTGCCCCTGTTTCTGTTCCTGGTTTCATTTATTTGGTCATGTCCCTGCCCTCGTTTAGTCTAATTAGTCATCCTGTGCACCTCTGTTCTTCCCAATTACCTTGTTATGTCTTGTATTTAAGTTCCTGTATGTGCGTTTCTCCCCTGTCGGGTCTACTCCGTCTGTACATGTGTCAACCCTCGTTCCTGTGTTGGATTACCCTTTTATTATACTCCACGTCTCCATCGTTCCTTCCGACAGTGTAAGTGTGACAGCAACAGTGTCATTATTCAACTCGATTCAGTTCAGTGTAGATTCATTTAACTTTAATAACAGTGTCTATGTTGCAAAATTCATCAATTATGAAAGAAATTCAATTCAGCAGACAAGCGTTATTATTCAACTTATTTCAGTGTTGATTCAGTTCATTTCGGTAAAGGTGTTAATATTGCAAAGTTAACTAACTATAAAACAAATTCAATTTCATCTGTAAAGCAGCTCTATAGAACATCATTCAACTAAATTCAGTTCAGTGTTGACTCAATTCAGATCAGTTCAATGACACTGTCAGTGTTGCAAAATTCATCAATTATGAAACATTAAATTCACCAGACAATAGTGCCATTATTCAACCTGATTCATTTCAGTGTTGATTCAGTTCAATAACTGTCAGTTCTGCAAAGTTCATCAATTATGAAACAAATTCAATTCAGCAGACAAAAGTGTCAATGTTCTGTTCATTTTAATGTTGATTCAGTTCAGTAACAGTGTTAATGTTGTAAAATTAATCAATTGTGAAACAAATTTAGTTCAGCTGTCAATAGGTTCATTATTCAGTTAAATAACCGCATCGGTATTGCAAAGTTCATCAATAATGATGTTTTTTTGTTTTGTTTTTTAAATATTTAATGTTGATTCAATTCACCTCAGAAAGGGAAAAAACTTTTTTATAAACTATTTCAGCAAATTAATGTTGCAAAGTATGTCAATTTTGAAAAATTTTATTCAGCAGACAGTAGTTTCATTATTCAGCTCAGTTCATTTCAGCTTAATAGCAGTCTCAGTGCTGCAAACTGCAAAGTACATCAGTTACAGTAGTCAACATTTGAAGTGGATCGAAACCTTTCATCAAAGTTGTCCTAAAACCTCAAATCAAAATGCGTTGTCTTATGACAACTTTGATTAACTTTTTTGACCCACTTCAGATGTTGACTTGTATAGGATGTTGAATCAATTGAGGTTTCTTTTTTTTTCTTCTTTTTTTTCGCTTTCAGATGCTGGTAGTGTGTTTTAACTAACTCTGAGTTCTTGTTTAGTTCATGTTTTCAGTAGATGGACTCATGCTGGTGTTTCACTCACTCCTCGCCGTGTTTAACTGCCATGTAAGACAGCTTGTTTATGTCATGGCCCCGTCTGTAGTGACCAGGGCCCCTCAGGTTATTTTCCTGGCGTCTGGTGACTCATCCCGGCGTTATCGGCCTCTCAAGTCGTGTTCCTGTCCAGACGGCTGGCTATGACAGGACGGCTAACACTCCAGTCATGAGGGCTGAAGTGGCGTGCCTGAACCCTGACGCACGCAGGGAACACTTCTGTCCTCGCGCTGCTCGCTCGAGGTTCCTGCGAGTAGCACATGTTGTTTTTCAGTCGGCTTTGAGATGTTAGAACCATCTCCTGCCGCAAAACAACTCTGCTTGCTTTTATTGTTGAAAACACTTTGTTTTTGAAGTATGAGAAAATATAAGTGGTGCTTGGGCATCATGTGCAGACGTTGCCATCACAATGCTAGGGTGCTTACTACAGTAGTTACTGAGCTATTCTGAGTAGTTGATAAGTTGTTTTGTATAGTTAGGTTCTTCATTCAGTGAAAATCTATGGGATTTTTTCCAGCAGCCAAACATTTGAAGAATGTCTGTAATACTTAAGCTGACTTTTCACTATCGCTGACAAACGACAGACCAGAAGTAAGTCATTTCTAAAAGAGAGTAGTAGTTTTCTAATAGAGAGTACTGTAATTACTATTAATATATTATATTAGTAATTATCATTATATAATATTTTATAACTGTATACATAATTCTATATGATGATTATTAATATAAAAACTATAAATATATTTTTCACTAAAATGTCTGTTTAAACAGTTTTTATCAAATCTGTAGTTATAAATTATGTTCGAAATTATTATTTTATAATACTATTAATATATTAATACAATTTATTTATACTATATATATATATATATATATATATATTGATGTTTTAATATGTTTTGATGTTTCTATATGTTGATTAGCTCTATGCTTTTAATCTATAAATATATTTTTGCACTAAAACGTCAGTTTTAAAAGTATTTTTGTAAAATCGGTGGTTAAAATTATATCAGAAATAATTATTTTATAATTATTATTGATAAAACCTGTGCTTTTTTCCCCCAAATGATTTATTGGAAGTTTATTGGAGTACAAGAAAATACTATTTCAGTCTTTCTACTTCAATCTCACATTTAATCCACTTTGTTTCTTGCTGTTTCTTTGTAATTAATTGTGAAAATTGTTTCTACACCACATTTTTTGGAACAGTCGTTCAAATTTTCCTAACAATGCTGATGCTTACAGTAACAAACACAACTCATGACTGTTTCCAAACAGGTTTCCCAAACACTTTCCCCTGCCAGCAATTGGTCGGAAAAACTGATCGTTCTGGCTGGAAACCGACAGCATTGGTAACATCCAAAATGCATTAAATTACACACTTCTGCAGCAAAACAAGCATGCTATATTATACTGAAATCTTCAAAGTTGTCTTCCGCAGTGCGTGCCGTTTGAGAAGAACAAACAGGAAGAGCTGACATATGGATCGGCGGTGGGGCCCTGCCAGCGGTTATGACAATGAGGGGCCCTGCTTTGGCCTCTATAGGAAATCCACCTGTTCAGTTTGATAGTATCCCAACACTAAAGTGACAAGACTTGAATAGAGCCCGAGTCCCTCTTCTATGGGATTAAGCGGAATGATATGCCAAGTCCATCTTTTGTGTCCCTTCATAAAACCGTTGTCATTTCCAAAGAAATCTGTCTTTATTCTTTCCCTCGGGATAAAGCGACAAGCTTCGGGCCCGCCGAAGTGCACCTGATATTGAAAGGAGACACACAAAGAGCTCTTCTTTGTTCTGCAATATCTGTTAATCGTGGGCCGAGATGTTGGTCTCGTCTTGATCCAGAAAGGCAGTATGTTGTTTTCGTGCGAATGTGACCACAAGCTAAAAAGAAATGAGTTTTCCCATCTGTAATTGCTCTGCCCATTCTTCTTTAGGAACCGAGGCTTGTGTAGCTTCCCCCCTTTGACATCATGAAAAAGGATGGAACTGATTTCTGTTCTGTGGGAAAACATGTGTTTATGGGGCGGTGTGTCAGAATCGTTTCAAGCATCTACATGTCAAGTGATAAATGATGGCGCGGGGTCTCGGGGGCCCACGAGTGACTGCTGTGTTTGTTGTAAGAGGACCGTCAGAATGACAGGCCTGAGATGGATTTACTCTGAGATGATCTGGAGTTTATACTGGACTCACTTTGAGATCTGTGTTTGCACAAACGGCTCTTTGGATTGGTGTATCGAAGCCTTTCTGTTCAGCCAGAATGGAAACGTCACAATCAGTTTGAACTATTTTCAATGCAGTTGCAGAAGATGGTGATTTTTCTTTTTCTTTTTGATCTAAAAAGGTTTTTTTTTTTTAAAAAAAAAAAAGTACTATTGAAGTAGTGCAACTATATTGCAAGTCATATCTGATGAGGAACTATGATGTTATTGTTAACTAAAACTATCAAAAATTATAATTGTTGTATCGGAAACTAATTTAAATAAATTGAAATACTTAAATCACTAAAACTAATATTGAGATTGAAATAAATGCAATATATCCAAATGCAAAATGACAAAAACACATCATAAAATTATGAAAACTTTAATCAAAATGAAAATATACAAATAAAATCTAATTCATATAAGATGGATAATTTTATACTGATTTCATTAACATTTTATTTAAATAAAAATTTTTAGTTTTACCAATTTTAGCATGTAAATGAAAAGTCAAAATATAAAAATTTATATTCAATTCTAAGCTTATTCATAATATTAGATGGAAAAACTTAAACATACATACAAATTTGAATTGTTGCATTGGAAACTAGCTGAAATAATTTTAAATACTTCAATTATATATGTACCTACAGAAGAAGTGAGTGTAAGGTTTTTTTTTAATGAATCTTTCCTAATAACGCGCTAGTTAGCAAGTTTCCCGATGAATGCGGCTAAAGTTTACGGTCTCGAAAGAAAGGGGTGGAGTCAGCAGAGCTCATTAGCATTTAAAGCAGCATGCAAGAAAACGGGTCGCTGTGAACAGAGCTGATTTTGACAGGTAAAAACGTTGTTTTACACTACCATTGAGAAATTTTAACCAAAGTATGTTATAGACTTTTCATTAAGACCCTAAAGAATCATCAACTTGTGGAAAATGGGCATCCAATGACCCCTTTAAGATTGTTGGTAAATAACTAATGTAACTCTTTTCCATGTGCAAACCTTTCATGTGACTTGGCCTTTAGCACGTGAATAGTTATGATGTTTTTATGATGTTTTTTTAGAGTATGACAGACTCGTTATAATATTTTGTTTTAACATATAAAAAGCAACTCAAAACCTTCTGCCTAACATCTCATTTTGTGTTTTGCAGGATAAAGTGAGTCAGACGGGTTTGGGGATGACTTGACGGTGAGTAAAAGATGACAGAATCTTGATTTACGAGTGTTAACTAGTCCTTTAAAGCACTGAGACCTGTCTGAGCTGGAATCAGGCGTTTTTCAGTATTAGTGTCTCCTGGATGCGGTGGGTAAAAATATCTGCGATCAACATATTTTGATTACTGAAGTGGAACATTCCAGAAATTCCCTTCCGCAAACTCACGAGGATGAATAATTCTGGAACGTTTTACAGTCGCCTGATGACAAACAAGCTATATGTGGCTACAGACACACAAGACATTTATTAGCAGCGGGAGTTTATTGCAATATCAAACAGTTGTGCATCTATTAAGGTGAAGTGAATGAATTGTTGTACATTCGTTACTCATTACTCTGACGGGTTTAAGATGCCCGGGCTTGAGGAACTTCAATCCAAATCACTCACCATATTTGGTATGGTCTATGAGTTTGGTTTTGCTCTCACATGATCTGTTCAACACTGTTTCTCTTTTTGTGTTTGAGCTGAGAGACGATTCTGTCCGCTGGAAATAAACTCTACAAGCCTGTAAAATAAAGTTCAGCTCAGCCTTTGGAGGAAAACAAGCACTGCATTGGAGTCCAAATATTAAAGGCTCTGTGTTGTTTTGTACGGGTGCTGGAACAGGATTGTCAAACTCTGTCCACATCATTCAGTGTTATTGCACTTGTGTTGCTCTTTCGGAGCTCAGGAGACGAACTGTACTGCTTTCAGATTGTTTAGGCAGTTTAGCTGGACTTTCATCACTTCATTACTGATCAAAATATTTCTTTATTGTTTTGGAAAAAAGTCTCTTCTGCTCACCTAAGGCTGCATTTATTTGTTTAAAAATACAGTAAAATAGTGAAATATTATTTCAATTTAAAAAACTGTTTTCTATTGTAATGTATGTTAAAATTGTAATTTATTTCTGTGATCAAAATTGAATGAATTTTCAGCATCATGACTTCAGTGTCACATGATCCTTCAGAAATCATTCTAATATGTTGGTTTGGTGCTCAAGAAACATTTTGCACATTTGCTACTTTTTAATCTCACAATATAGATAGATAGATAGATAGATAGATAGATATGCAATTTTGAGTTAAAATCTGGTCATTTGGACTTTTTCTCTGAATGCTGAGAATTCTACATTTACATTTACATTTATGCATTTAGCAGACGCTTTTATCCAAAGCGACTTACATTGCATTCAAGTTACAGTTTTTACATTTGATCAGCTCTTGCTTTCCCTGGGAATCGAACCCATGATCTTGGCGTTGCTAGCGCCATGCTCTACTATTTGAGCTACAGGAAAGCCTCTACAGAAAATTCTACATCTCGGGATTCAATTTTCTCCCTCCACAGAATAATTATAATTTTTTTTTTTCTAAGTAATTGCAACTTTTTATCGCACAATGACTTTTCTTCTCAGAATTACAAGTTTAATTTTGAGTTTATGTCTCTCAAATCTGACTTAGAGAAAAGTCAGAATTATGACAAAATGTCGCAATTACCTTTTTTAAATTCCGTGGCAGAAATGGGCTTCCATACTTTATTAAACTTTCTATTCATCTGTGAATCCTGAAAAATAAAATGTATTACGGTTTCCACAAAAATATTGGGCAGCACAACTGTTTTCGACATTGACAATAATCAGAAATGTTTGTTGAGCAGCAAATCAGCATATTAGAATGATTTCTGAAGGATCATGTGACACTGAAGACTGGAGTAATGATGCTGAAAATTCAGCTTTGATCACAGAAATAAATTAGATTTTACAATATATCCACATAGAAAACAGTTATTTTAAATTGTAATAATATGTCACTTTTTTAGATCAAATAAATGCAGCCTTGGTGAGCAAAACTTCCTCACATTAATACTCAGTATTGTATGATTGAGAGGTTGTGTGTGTCTGTCCAAAACATGTAATTTGGCTTCTGCTGACAAACACACACGACAGACGCACTAATGTGCAAGTATGCTGTGATTGCAGTGGTGACGGATCCGGGATGTTCAGAGGTTTACAGTGATGTGGTTAGTGTTGTTCAGTTTGGACTCGAGTAGAAAATCTGTCATGACTTGTGGTAAAGACAGTTTGGGGTTTACTTCCTTAAGTCTGTCCAAAAAAAACAAAAAACAAGAAAATGCAACAAAATAGTCCACACGACTTGTGCACTATATTGCAACTCTCAAAATATAGTGTCAGTAGTGCAGTTGTGACGTCTTCATCTGATTTTACAACTTAAAATTAGGTCTGATCCTCTTGAGACTTGAGAAGACTTAGTGCACAAATTGTATAAACTTATTTTTATGATGCTTTTATGTTGTTGCTGTTGTTTTCCTCTAACTGGAACTTGACAGATGAAATGGAAAAGTTGGAAAAATTGTTTTATTGTATATTCATAACTTATGCGTTATATCTTTTCCTAAACAATTGAAACCAAATTAAAAAGCATTATAATATTTGCATATTTGTTATTACATCTGAAACTGGTTGTTTGTCATGTGTTTTAATGCATTACATTTTCTATAGGTGTAACTTTGAATGGTTATTCATTATAATATATTATAACTGTGGTTACAGTTATTCATACAATGCATCATATGGTGCATTACAAGGCATAATAAATGCATTATGTATAAAGACAAAACGTGTTACCAATTTGTTGCTGTTGTTGTTATTTGTTTATTGTAGGTGGTTACTAGGTGGTTTCCCTCTGGTCCAAATCTCAAGAGTCCATCTTCAAGTGTTTATGATTTTCTTACTGTTTTCAGTGTAAGTTATTATACATTATATGTGACCCTGGACCACAAAACCAGTCATAAGGGTAATTTTTTTTTTAAATTGAGATTTATACTGAGATTTATTTTGAGATTTATTATGAAAAACGATGTATTCATCAGCTGAATAAATAAGCTTTCCATTGATGTATGTTGCTAGGATCGGACAACATTTGGCTGAGATACAACTATTTGAAAATCTGGAATCTGAGGGTGCAAAAAAATCTAAATATTAAGAAAATTGCCTTTAAAGTTGACCAAATGAAGTTCTTAGTAATGCATATTACTAATCAAAAATTAAGTTTTGATATATTTACGGGAGGAAATTTACAAAATATCTTCATGGAACATGATCTTTACTAAATATCCCAATGATTTTTGGCATAAAAGAAAATTTGATAATTTTGACCCATACAGTTGCTACAAATATAGCCGTGTGATTAATGACTGGTTTTGTGGTCCATGCAGGGTCACATATATTGGCTTTGACTTTTTGTTTGTAGCACAAACTATGCAAAATACACACTGCAATTTCTTATTTAGGGTTAAAGTTTTGTTCAGCTAACCATAACATACATTTCCATCCAAAAGTTGAGAACTAAACTTGCAAAAAATTGGATGATTGCATAAAACAAGCAAATAACGCTCCGTTTTCATCCCATGTGTTCAAGAGAGCAAAATCTTCCTGGGAAAATGTCTCAAAGTATCAGTAATAAAATAATAGGAATTGCTGCAACCAGAGAAGCACAAGCCTCTTTTTAAATAAATTACTTAATTCAGATGAAATGCAATAACAAATGTTGTCATGTTATCTTGCAGCCTGATGTTTGGGAACACAATTGTTTGAAACCATTCTAGGAGGTAATTATACCAAATCATTTTGATGATGGACTTTTTCAGAACAACTAAAACAATATTTCAGATGGTGTGCAATGCTGGTTAGTCACATGATCTGCTGAGGCAAGATTGTTGTTGCATTCAGGAACTTGTTCAGTAAACGTGTTTCCATCATAGTTTATGACATTAACTGAAAAATGACTCTTTGTTATTGTACTCTTTCATTATTGACAAACTGTTTTCCTGTTTGACACTGTAAAGCTGATTTGGCACAATCTGTTTTGTATAAAGCACTATATTAATAAAGGTGACTTGACTTGACTATGCAAGTTTTCTTGCCTAATAAAAATCATCATTTTATGCACATCTTGCCATTTTTCATCTAGTGTTTATGCAATATCCCGAATTTTACATGAAATAAGTGGATAAAAACATAGCTACTGTAGCTTGCCTTAGCAAATACAGTATCTTTTTAGAAATACTAACACACCAGTTCATGCATTCCCTGGGAATCGAACCCATGACCTTGGCACTAGTAATACTAATGGGTTTGATACCCAGAAAATGTGCTAAAAAATGGACCATTGCATAAAACATTGGTGAATAAAGCACCGTTTTCATCCCATGTGTTCAAGAGAACAAAATGTAACACAACAGCTCATGCATTTCCTGGGAATCAAGCCCACAAACTTTGTGCGAATAACGCCAAGGTCATGGGTTTGATTCCCAGGAAATGCATGAACTGATAAAGTGCATACTGTACCTTGAATGCAATGGATAAAAGCATCTGCCAAATGCATAAACATGAATGTAAAAGTAACACAAGTCGATTTTGATGCAGTATAAGAAATTTATTTCATAACAGTTACAAAGAACAAAATATTTAAAAGCATTTTTATCTTACATAAGCTGTACAGAGATGGCATGTATTTGACTCTAAATGATTCCGGAAGAGACGCTACAGAAGTATTAAATAGAAAACTGAAAGAAAAAAAAAATTAAATTGATGGAAAAATATGAAATATTCCATTTATCTACTGTACAAAACAACAACTTGAAAATGGAATCCATTCTGTTGTACCCTGATACATTGTTTAGGCCTCTTGCGATTTAAAAAGTATTTTACAAAAGAATCCGATGGCCTTGCCATCTCACAATAGCTAAAATCTTGGCCTCTTTGGTTCCATAATTCGGTATAATACATTTGAACAGAATTCAGTTTCAGCTTCTATAAAAATAACTTTTCTTTTTTTTTTTCAATGGCAGGTTTTTTCTTTACTAATAATGCAACTTCAGTGCAAACATTGTAACAACCATCCGCCCAGAGTAGGAAGCGAAAGTTTACATTTCAAGTATTGAAAACAGTTCATAACAAGTGGGTCATCCGGTGTAGGTCACTACTATACATTGCATAGCTTGTGCGGCACTTATTTCAGAGGAATCGTGAATGAGGCGCGCCACTTGGTACCTTCAAAGGCATTTTTAAGTCTGCAAGTGCTTTATATTGTGCATTTTCGATATTTTTTGCAAGTGCTATGCTGCACCATGACGTAACTGAAGAGTTTGGCAATTCATGAGATCACTGGATTCGCTTGTGTTTCAGAAGCGTGTCTTCGGCTTGTTGCATGAATAATCACAACCGAGACATAACAAAACACGCCTCATGATTTATGAATGGATCTCATGTCTGTCGAGAAACCCAAGGATTGTTGTAGCTCTTTGCAGATGTTCGCTGAAGACGGATGCTCTCGAATGGATTGGTTGTCACTCAATGGACTCAATGTGGGAAGTGCTGGCGTTGCTTTGAGAAGATGGTCAGTGCTTTTCGGGAAGGTACACAGATAAAGTCTTTTGAGAAGATCACCCCTCCTCTTTCCATTTTTAAAGAGAACCAAACTACACTCTTAAAAATAAAGGTTTCGAAAGGGGGCTTTCTTTGCGATTCCATAAAATAACCATTTTTGGTTCCCCAAACAATCTTTCAGTCAACAGTTCTTAAAGGGATAGTTCACCCAAAAATGAAAATGTGGTGTTAATTTACTCACCCTCAGGCCATCCTAGATATAGGTGACTTTTGTTCTTCAGTAGAACAGTAAAGAAGATTTTTACTGGAAAACGTGATCCTTGGTAATACATGCAATGCAGATCAGCGGCTGCCCGTTTTTGAGAATTAAAAAAAGGCATATCAAGGAACGCAAAATTAATACCTGTGGCTCCTGATGATATATAGAGGTCTTATGAAGCAAAACAATCAGTCTGTGCAAGAAACTGAACATTATTTACAACATTATTACTTGTAATCCAGAGCCTCAGGCAAACGGTCCAAAGTGATGTCCAGTTCACAAATGCATGATTCTTTTGAAGTTGAACAGGTTCATTTTAGTGAATAAGTTCAATCAATTCACCAGATTGAACTGAACGGTCGGAAACAGTTCACGGCTTAAGCAGCACAGATCTACAAGTTACTAAATCAAAACACGCTTTGAGGCGCCTGACAGTCACTCTGACTCAAAATGAGCCATAATGGTGGTGTATCTGATCTTATGACGAATGAACTGATTCAGCGCTCAGTTCGATTTGGACCAAAGACCGATGGGCCGCTGATAGGTGCATGCATGAACCAAACACTCGAATGAAGCGGTAAAATGAATGTTTATATGGTTTCTCATTGTTTATGTAAAAAGGTAAGATGATGAAGACTAGTTAATTCAGTTTATATGCATTAGACATGCAAAACATCCATGTTTCACATCATTATTGGGTCCTTTAATAATATAATTTTGTATACGTGACGTCATTGCATCATTGCGTAAATGAACTAGTGAACTGAATCAGTTCATTGAAACAAACCAGTTCATGGAAAAGAATCAGATTTCCCAGTTTGCCTGAGGCTCTGGATTACAGGAAATAATGTTATAAAAAATGTTCAATTTCTTGCACCGACCGATCGTTTCACTTCATAAGACCTCAGTATATCGTCAGGAGCCACGGGTATTCATTTTGTTTTGACTGTATATGCTTTTTTGATTCTCAAAGTGCTGGCAGCCGCTGACTTGCATTTTATGAATCACCAAGGACCACGGTTTCATCTTAAAAATCTTCTTCACTGTTCTACTGAAGACAAAATCCACCTACATCTTGGATGGCCTGAGGATGAGTAAATTAACATCAAAATTTTCATTTTTGGCTGAACTATCCATCTAAAAGTACCAGTGTGAAGAATATTTTATTAATCTAAAGAACCTTTTGTCTAATGGATGACCATCGTTGCCAATAAAAAGAACCTTTGTTTTTAAGAGTGTAAATAGAGATAAAAGCAATCCCATCCCTTTGACATGACAGTATCATACAAACCTGTAGACTGGAACTAAATAGCTCGATGATTAAAGAACATAAATATATGTACAAAGATGCGTGGAAGAGTTGGGGTGTGTGCGTGGATTTGTGAGCACAGATAAGTCATAAATATTAGTTTCTTACTATGATATTTTGGAAGTCTCAAGCGCAGCCGCACTCCTCGACGATCATGTTGGGCACATCCCGTTTCACGATGTTGTATTCGTCATCGAAATACAGCATGGACATGGTGCTGAGTTTGGTCGGGATGCAGCAGGAGTTCATGGATCCCGGACTCATTCCTCGCATGCGGTATTGGTTCACGACGGCCGTGTGGAAAGATGAAGCCGATCCAGGAACTCCGGCCATGTATGCTGGACAATTCCCTTCGCAATAATTCCCAAAGTACCCTGACGGGGCGATGATCCAATCGTTCCAGCCGATGAGGCGGAAATCGATGTAAAACTGTTGGCGGCAACACAAACTGCTGCTGCCGTCGCATTCAAGGCCTCGTTTGCGGATGCGGTGTTTGTTGTCGGCTGCTCGTGCTTGGACCACAAGGAATGGACGGTGGGATTCATCGGCCGTGTTCACCAAAATAGGCATGACGCCCATCTTATCGCACACTTCGCACCGTACGTCCAGGTTCTGCCGGCGATCACCTTTGGTGAAAACCATTTGCACGGCATCCGTCAATGGAAAAGTGTGCCATCCGCTGCGTTTGAGATCCACACGTTTCTCCACCAAGTTCCACTTGCTCCCGAGTCCGGGTTCCTGCGAGTAAACCTTCACCGTGACCTTTCTCCTTGAGCCTTTCTCCAAAACATTAGGCAGAAGCTTGAAGTACAACCACAGGCTGGCCTGGGACACGTACAGGTTCTGGTTGCCCTCATTGGAGATCACAAAAAACAGGCTGGTTTTGGAGGTCAGCGATTCGTCTGTGGGATTAAGAAAAGAGAGAAATGATCAGCTTAGTGCATTTCATCAGCTGTTGTTCAGCTGACTTGGGCAATATGCTCCCCGTGAACCCAATGAACCTGGTGAACTCAAAGCCTATAGGATAAAGACTCGAGACATTAACATTCAGAGAGGGCAGCAAATCCCTAAGGCCGTCATGAACGGCCCCCTAAACTGGGACCACTTCAACCTAAAGACATTAAATCGTGTTCAGTCTCATGAGATTCTCATTACTGTAAGACATTAAGACGACGTCATTTTTTTACTGTATGTGTGTGTGTATATAGCCTATAGATATATATATATATATATATATATAGATAGATAGATAGATAGATAGATAGATAGATACCAATACTTTTTGAAACCTCCATTTGCCAGTTTAACAGCTTTAAATATTCTCCTATAATGCCTGATGAGGTTAGAGAACACCAGTCCCATTTGAAGTTCCAGTTGTGTCTGATAACTGAATATGCTGGATTTTGTTTTTGGATGAGCGAGGAAAATTTTTCTTGAAACCCTCCTGAACAACATGTGCTGATGTAGGTGCTGTTTGACAAATTCTTTTTTTAAAAAGGTTTTCTGACCCCGAGACTATTTTCTGCAATTCTCCAGCTGTGGTCCTTGGAGAGTCTTAAGCCACTCAAACTCTCCTCCTCACCGTGCATTAGGGCGATATAGACACACGTCCTCTTCCAGGCAGTTTTATAACATTTTATGTTGATTGGAAATTATTACTTATTGCCCTGATGGTGGAAATGGGAATTTTCACTGCTCTAGATCTTTTCTTAAAGCCACTTCACTAATTTGTGAAGCTCAATTATCTTTTGCTGCACATCAGAAATATATTCTTTGGTTTTTCTCATTGTGATGGATGATTAAGGGAATTTGGGCTGTTTTTTCCTTCTTATTTATATTTCTGTGAAACAGGAAGCCATGGCTGGATAATTTCATGTTCATAATCACCCTGGAGTGCTCAAAATTGTGAATATGAATGGGAATATACTTAAAATAGATATTTTACTCATAAGAATTTCTAGGGGTGCCAATAATTGTGTCCAACGTGTATTTGAGGAAAAACATTTATTTCATAATGGTATTTCCCCCCATTTTAAATTTGTATTATCCAATGAAAGGTTAGATGTTTGTGATTTATTTTTAAATAAAAGATCAAAAGAATTAACAATGCAGATTCATTTTCACAGCCTTCTTTGATCATATTTACCAAGGGTGCCGATATTTTTGGCCATGACTGTATAGATAGATAGATAGACAGACAGACAGACAGACAGACAGACAGATAGATATATAGATAGATAGATAGATAGATAGATAGATAGATAGATCTAAATAATTTATTTAAATAATGTCACTATATATATATATTTTTTTTTTTTTTTTTTTGTCTTATAAATGAGCTTTTTTGCACAATATAATTAATTTTTTTCAGATTTCAAGTTAAAATGCAACCCTGTTCTTGGACCCACCCATATTATTTAAATAAACCTTAAATTAAACTTAAATTTAGCAGAGATTTGAATTCATATGTTCACATTACAGTAATGAGAATAAGAGAGAAATGTTCTTAATTGTCATACAAATAATTTCAATAAATAATTTGTGTTGTCTTGTAATAGGCTTCATTTCTTGCAGCATATCTATTTTTACAGTGGGGCAAAAAAGTATTTAGTCAGCCACCAATTGTGCAAGTTCTCCCACTTAAAAAGATGAGAGAGGCCTGTAATTTTCATCATAGGTATACCTCAACTATGAGAGACAAAATGAGAAAAAAAAATCCAGAAAATCACATTGTAGGATTTTTAAAGAATTTATTGGTAAATTCCTCGGTAAAATAAGTATTTGGTCACCTACAAACAAGCAAGATTTCTGGCTCTCACAGACCTGTAACTTCTTCTTTAAGAGGCTCCTCTGTCCTCCACTCGTTACCTGTATTAATGGCATCTGTTTGAACTCGTTATCAGTATAAAAGACACCTGTCCACAACCTCAAACAGTCCAACTCCAAACTCCACCATGGCCAAGACCAAAGAGCTGTCAAACGACACCAGAAACAAAATTGTAGACCTGCACCAGGCTGGGAAGACTGAATCTGCAATAGGTAAGCAGCTTGGTGTGAAGAAATCAACTGTGGGAGCAATTATTAGAAAATGGAAGACATACAAGACCACTGATAATCTCCTCGATCTGGGGCTCCACGCAAGATCTCACCCTGGGGTCAAAATGATCACAAGAACTGTGAGCAAAAATCCCAGAACCACACGGGGACCTAGTGAATGACCTGCAGAGAGCTGGGACCAAAGTAACAAAGGCTACCATCAGTAACACACTGCGCCGCCAGGGACTCAAATCCTGCAGTGCCAGACGTGTCCCCCTGCTTAAGCCAGTACATGTCCGGGCCCATCTGAAGTTTGCTAGAGAGCATTGGGAGAATGTCATATGGTCAGATGAAACCAAAATATAACTTTTTGGTAAAAACTCAACTTGTCGTGTTTGGAGGAGAAAGAATGCTGAGTTGCATCCAAAGAACACCATACCTACTGTGAAGCATGGGGGTGGAAACATCATGCTTTGGGGCCGTTTTTCTGCAAAGGGACCAGGACGACTGATCCGTGTAAACGAAAGAATGAATGGGGCCATGTATCGTGAGATTTTGAGTGAAAACCTCCTTCCATCAGCAAGGGCATTGAAGATGGAACGTGGCTGGGTCTTTCAGCATGACAATGATCCCAAACACACCGCCCGGGCAACGAAGGAGTGGCTTCGTAAGAAGCATTTCAAGGTCCTGGAGTGGCCTAGTCAGTCTCCAGATCTCAACCCCATCGAAAATCTTTGGAGTCCGTGTTGCCCAGCGACAGCCCCAAAACATTACTGCTCTAGAGGAGATCTGCATGGAGGAATGGGCCAAAATACCAGCAACAGTGTGTGAAAAACTTGTGAAGACTTATGCCTAGTTCACACTGCACGATTTTCAAACTCGTCGGATCGCTGTTGTTTTCACACTGCGTGACTATCTGGGGTAGCATTCAGTCGCTGCTGTGTTCACATTGCACGATGGATCGGCGACAGGGGCTTTCACATTGCACGATTTCACAATAGGAAGAATCGCCGACAACTCTGTCTGATCCGCAAACTACGTTTCACAACAAAACACACGCGAGAAGTGATAAGGAAATAACGCGGGGACCTGCGTGCGTCAGCCCGTTGTTCTCGAGCAAGACTGGAAATATTAAAAATATAGCCTGCAAATTGTCTGTGCACTGATTTCAGCTACAAAAAGAAAAACAGATTATGCAGGAGGGCAGGGAACAGGGATTGTGTTCTGCAAAGAGTGGTAAATAATAATTTTGCAGTAACTGTTATGCTGATGTTGCGGCTGGTCAAGCATTTGTGCTTGTTTCTGTATGATATAATTGTACATTTTAAAATACTGATATGGTCTATAACTCCTCACCGAACTTCCCTCTGCCCTGTATCTTTGTGTCTCATTGGCTGAAGGTCATCGCCGATGTAGTTTTCAGTCCGAAATCATTGCACACAGCGTGATTGTGAATTGCCGACAGCTCCAGATATTTAGCATGCCAAATATTTCACGGGCGTTGGCGACGTATCGGCGATTCTCTCAGATCTTGTCTTTGATAATTCACACTGCGCGACGAGCTCCGATTTGCCGGCGATTTATCAAAACCTGTCGGCGAGTGAAAAGTCGGCTAAAATCGTGCAGTGTGAACTCGGCATAACAGAAAACGTTTGACCTCTGTCATTGCCAACAAAGGGTATATAACAAAGTATTGAGATTAAATTTTGTTATTGACCAAATACTTATTTTCCACCATAATTTGCAAATAAATTCTTTAAAAATCCTACAATGTGATTTTTCTCATTTTGTCTCTCATAGTTGAGGTATACCTATGATGAAAATTACAGGCCTCTCTCATCTTTTTAAGTGGGAGAACTTGCACAATTAGTAGCTGACTAAATACTTTTTTGCCCCACTGTATATATCTAATTTAATTTTATTGTATATCTCATTTTTATCTTTTTGAGATTCACCCATCTTATTTTATTTAACCTTTGATTAAACTAAAATTTTGCATAATTTATATTTTACTATTTAAATTTCATATTAGGCTAATTGTTATATATACTTATAATGTATTATATATAATATACAATTTCACATACTCGCATTACTGACATTACTGATCTTTGTGCAAAAATATAATTTCTTAATTCTAATTTGATCCAGACACGTTCTTAGAAGGTTTCATGAGATTTACCGATTTTTATTGTATTGAACCTTAAATTAAATATAAATTCAGCATAAATTCAAGTAAAACATGACTATGATGTTATAAATTTAAATCATGAAAATAAATCACAATGCAAAGATAAAACTGTCCAATAAATAAGCTTCATTGTGTGTAGAATATAATAAATCCTTGTGCAAAAAAATCATTTTGTATTTATTCTGATTTTAGGGTGAAATACGACCCAGACGTGTCCTTGGGAGGTTTTGCTGATGATTATTGTATGGTTAAATGTGTGTTCTCAGGGTCTCGTGACAGCGGCGTTATTCTGGGGTCCGGTCCAGAGCTGCCGGGGGTCTGGATGGAGATGACAGGAGTCAGAGAGCTTGAGAGAGAACAACACAAACCAGCAAAGACTTCCTGTGAGCCACAGAGACACACAATGAGCCGCGTGACGTCACAGGAAACGTGTACATACAGCCGTACAGTGAGAGCCCGATCAAGCACATCCCTTTGACATTCACAAAAGGACACATTTACATGATACTGACCGCTTCTGGAGCCACCGACCAGATTCATCAAAACCCATCTCTGCCGCTTACAAACCATACATCTGAACTAACTTCTCAGGATTTTACACCTGTTTTATCATGCATCTGATCACATGACTGACTTAGCAAACAAACTAATACGACATCTTTCGGGTTTCTCTCTCTCTTGGTTTTTCCCCACCGCAGCCCATGTGGCCAAACAGACTTCCACATAAAACAAGAAATATGATCTTTCTCTCTCTCTGTAATGGATTAATAAATCCGAGCCTTCAGGAGTTTGGCTGAAAAGCATCCGCAAAACACACATAAAATAGAAATGTTTAAAAATAAATCAAAAAATATTCTGGATATGAGTGTAATTGTGTAACATGCTGAGCGCAGCTGTGCCGAGAGAGACAGAGAGAGTGTCACATGGGCAGCTCGTAGGCCTGTGATTGGATAATCACATTTGGTTTCAGCACAGCACTGTAACTCATTTAAATGTAAACTCTGTCCTGCTGAATTAGAGGTAATATGTTATGAAAACTTTCATTAGTAACAATAACAAATAATATGACACTGCATGATGCTTCGCAGCTGTTGTCTCAACTGACTTTTTTCTTCCTGGGCACAAAATAGTGTATTAAAGGGAAAGTTCATGCAAAAATCTTTTGTATTTTACATTACTGTTATTATACGTTATATATATATAATAATACATTTGTATTATGTATGTTTTAGTAGTATTTTGCATCATTGATGTTAAATTTCATTTAAAATTAAATAAAACAAAATGCTTTAAATTTAAATGTGCACACAAAAATAAATACTCCTACATTCAATGCAAATTCATTTGATTCTATTAAACATTCATTTGAACGGTAATTTAGAACAAATGTAGCATACTAATACTACTTAAATACTAAAAATATTACTGAAATATCTGTTTAATGCATATTAATATAATAGATATTCATCTATTTTATTCTATGAAATCTTAAATTAAAATTAAATTTAGCAAAAGAAATACTACTAATATATAATAATAATAATAATAATAATAATAGTAGTATATATTAAAAACAATCCTAACAGTATTACACTATATGATGCTTCATACACTGTAAAAAAAAAAAATGGTGAGCCAACTTAAAATTTGAAGGCAACCAGCTTCAGCAGATTTTTGAGTTTTCTCAACTTGTCGTTTTAAGTTTATACAACAAAAATTTGAGAATCTCCCACAAAAATAATTTGAGCAAACTCAAAAATCTGCTAAAGCTGGTAAAACAATATTTTTTAAGTTCGCTCGACTTAATTTTTTTTCCAGTGTAGATCACACTGTCACAAAAGTTACTTTTTTTTCTTTCTCGGAACACAATATTATGTTAATTTTTGGGTGAACTATCTCTTTAATGCATGTTAAAATTTCATTTAATTTAATGTGCGTTAATCCATTATCTGGTGTTAAACCTTAAATTCAACTTAAATCTAGCATAAATGAAGAAAATACTACTAATATATACATAATACTTATATACAGCATAATAATATATAATATATACAGTATAATACAAAACAATACTAACAATATTACACTATATGATGCTTCACAGATCATATCATCACAAAAGTAACTTTTATTGTGTTCATTTTTGGTGAAATATCGCTTTAATGCACAATCAAATAGTTAGTAATATCATTCAGTTTCACATATGTTCATTATATTTATATCTGAATGCACATGAACTAATGATCCTGTTATAAAATGCTTTTAATGACATGCTAATGAAGGTTATTACTGTATATGTATATGTGTATGCGGCACATCAATGCTGATCCATTTACCAAGAGAAATCATAACAAACATGTGGAATTAGAATATAATAGACAGAGACATAACTCTTCATGTTGCAATGAGGTTGCTAGGGTGCATTGGTTGCTTGCTTGCTATCCTGTGTGTCTTTTATATCCTGGTTCCTTTCTGTGGATGTTTTAGCATCTTGACAAGTGAACATTTTTTGTATTGATTTCTATATAGTTGTAATTGACTGCTATTTTGGTTTTACTATATTTAGTACTTAAACAAAAATAACTGAAATAAATCATTTTAAATTTAAAGTGCCCCTATTATGAGTTTATTACATTATAACATTTATGAAAACATCCTGCAATATTTTAAATCTGAAAGTGCACCGTGTATAAAGTTATCGTCTCTCAAAAGAAAGAGTCGACTCTAAATCATTGAAACGAGTCGTTTTTAAAACGAATCCCAAGCCGTTTCATGTTGAAGCAAAGGCTATAGAATTTAATTCTTAAAGAGACTTTGGTTGATGTCAACATGAAACATTAGCATATTTCCCGCCCACTTGTTTTGCGTGCAGACCTGGGAAAACTTGATTTTCGCATTGGTCTGAATGAAAATGCAAATTCATTCTTTGCCACTAGGTGCAGCTTTTGGTTTCAGTTTCCCCGGTAACGCTGTACACAAAGCACTGTGCTCACAAACTCTGCTTTAAATGAAATGGACCAATCGACCAATCACCGCAGATTAGCGTCACACAAAGGAGGGGTTTGGAAAAATGAATCGTTGAGCAAATAAGGTAAAAATAAATGCATATTATAAGAAAATGAAAGTGTTTTTTTTTTTTTTTTTTTTTACCTTGCATGCATGTCAACCTGTTGTTGGGGAACCTTTCATAACCCATAATAGGGGCACTTTAAGTTTTTCATCTGTTTTATTATACATTATATATTTTATTTTAGATCAACTCTATTTCAAATGCCAAAACAATTAGTTTTAATTTACTTTTATTTAAGCTTTAATTTTAGTAACTTCAGTACTTCAATTTAAACTTATTTATTTCAGTTAGGTGCCAAAATAAAAAAAATATTTTTCATCAAAATTTTTCCTTCTAATATTTTATTTTTATATATTTGATTAGATTGTATTTTATATCAGTTTTATTTCAATTACTGAAAAATTATTTTACATTACATTTATTTCCGTGGTACTTCAGTTTATACTTATTTCAGAACAATATATTTTCATTTCAATTTTTTAGTTTTTTATATATTTTATTTATATTAGCTTTATTTCAGTTACCAACAAATATTTCTAATTTACATTTATTTCAATTTGAGTCATTTTAGTAGTTCAGTTTAAACTTATTTATTTTAGTTAGTTGCCAACATTTCTTCATTTTATTTTATTTTTATCTAATATTTTATTATATATTATACATTTTATTATATTGTTTTATATAACCTCTATTTCACATATCAAAAACAATTTGTTTTAATTTACATTCATTTCAGTTTTAGTTTTAGTGTTTTTTTAGTAATTAGTACTTCAATTTAAACTTAAGTTTGTTTTAAATCTAATATTTTTTTATATTATTTATTTTTATATTTTATATTTTATATGTATTATACTTTATTTTTATATCAACATGATTTCAGCTACCAAAAACAATTTTCAGTAGTTTTAGTTAACAATACCAACACCGTTTGGCACACTTCTCTTTAACTAACCCGGTGATTTTCAGACACAACCAGCAGTAGTTACAGCACTGTGTTAAGTGTTTGTTCAGATCAATAACCTGTCCCTTATGAAAAAGAAGTTTATTCAAGTGTGCTATTTGTATATTTCTTTTAAACTAAAAAATAGGAAAGCATACATTTAGTCTACTTTTCATGTACTTCTCAGAAATGGGCTTTATATGTACTTCTCATAAATATACTTAAAATGACATTTAAGTATACTTGACTTATACTTAGAAAAAGTCAAAATATATTTGAGCTATACTTGTGCTCCTAGAATCCGTGTTTTTATTTTTATATGGTAGGGGGCGCTAGTACACATCTTCTTTACAGAATTTCCAAAAAAAAAAAAAAAATTACAAGTGAAGAAGAAACCGAAACAACAGATGTTTCCACATGTAATCTGACATGATCATCAGATATAAAACAGCATCAAAACTGTGTAACATTATGGAATAAAATGTCACCAATGAAGAGGTAATAATGACTGTCAAGCTTTGGGGTGTTGATCGACTCCATCTACGTTTTGATTATCATTCTGAATCCAATTCATAGTCTTTTTTTCAGCTTTTTGTTCAAAATGTTGTTTATTTCTTTATTTTTTATTTATGAAACTTACCCACATTCAAGTGTTTAAAAAAGAATGCATGCAGCTAGAATAAAATGTTTTTGTTTACAAGCAGATACTCTGTTCTTTCTTTTGATGTTTTGTATGTTCAGATATTCATATAACAAAATATATACAAATTAATACCTAAATAGGGACATAGTAGTATACTTAAAGTATGATGTAAAGTTCACTTAAAAAAATAACTTACAAGTGTACTTGCAGTATAAAACTACTAAACTAGTAGTTTACTGAGACTATACTTCAAAGTGTACTAAAAATGCTACTACAAGTATTTAATTAGTAAACTATCAGTATACCTATAAGTTCACGTTTAGTGTAGTTGCAGTCCAAGCAAAAACATTGATGTAAACTAGCTGTGTACTCAAAGTTTACTACTAGTTATACTTAAAGTATACTTAAAAGTAGGCCAATTTCGTCCCAAGGAGTATTGAAATAGTACACTTACAAGTATACTACTAGTACACTGATATTTGTATACTTACTACATAAAGTATACTTAAAAATATACTTGAACTTTACTTAAGTATACTTAATAAAATAAACTTGAAGTATAATACTTTTTGGTAAGGGGTAGTATGAGCACTAGTGATGCCTGAGCACGACTGAACAGAGGAGGGAAGGTGTTTACTGTCAGCGCCGCTTCCAGCTGGCAAAATCAAAGCGTAAAAGCGCAGCTAAAAACAAGCGGTGACGTGGGGCGACGCATGATTACAGGTTGGACGGCTTCCCGCTTCGATTCAGGCCTTTTGCTAAGCGCGGAGCACATTCATCATTGGCTCTAATAGACAGCGCGAGCGAATTCTCCCTCTTGGCAGCCGTCCTCACCTGAGTCTCCACACACCATTAAGATGTCACAGAAACCTAGAGGGACTCGACTGGCCTCTGCCAGCGCAGGGCAGCACCATTCTTAAAGAAAATGAGATCCTCAAGAAGATCCTGGACGTCTTCCAGAGCTCCTTGTCCTGAGGTCACCCCGCATCCTAATGAGACGCACAGGCAGAATCCCAACCCGCTCCGTGACGGCTTCATCAGATCACTGCGACTGCAAGCTTTTACCAGAAAACTGCTTTCTGACTGGCTACCGTGCATAAATTCAATATCATAAATGTATGCATTTTTGAAAAAGAAGGTTCTGGATTTAGAAATGATATTTACTTTTTAAGTTGAATATTTTGAATTTGATATTTAAGTCTCTAAAGATTGTATTTATTTAATTAGCATTTTATTAATTTTACTACTACTATTTATATATACATTTACGGAATTGTATTATTATTATTATTATTAGTGCTGTCAAACGATTAATCGTGATTAATCGCATCCAAAATAAAAGTTTTTGTTTACATAATATATGTGTGTACTGTGTATATTTATGATGTATATATAAACACACACAGATGCATGTATATATTTAAGAAAAATATGTTACGTTTATATCTTAAATATATAAATGTATCCACGTAAATATTTTAAAAATATATGTTGTATGTGTGTGTCTTTATATATGCATAATAAATATACACAGTACACACATATATTATGTGAACAAAAACCTTTATTTTGGATGCGATTAATCATTTGACAGCACTAATTATTATTATCATTATCATTATTTCCTTGTTTTAATTTTCTTTTTCAATTTTCTTTTCTTTATTTATTTTCTATTATTTATAGATGAAGCATTAATGCGTTACATAATGTTTTTAATGACATACTAATGGAAGTTATTATAAATTGCAACCTCTCCGTTTTATCTTCCTTTTTGCTTTATTTATTTTCCTATATTTTATTTATAATATATTTCTATTCTTTTATATTCTGAGCTGCGAAACACATATATACTGTAAAATTTGTATACTTCTTATTATAATATCTTAATAATTCTTATCATTTCCTTCTTGTTTTATCTTCCTTTTTCATTTACTTAACTTTTTATATTTTATAATAATTCTGTTTTTATATTCTGACCCATAGAGAACTTTGAGATTCATTGTGGCATTATTATTATTATTATTACTTGCTTGTTGTTTTGTCTTCCTTTTTCATTTATTTAATTTTCATTAAATGGTCTTATTGTGAATGATTCATCAGTGCATGTTGTTCTAAAAAAAAAATAATACTCTTTATAATCTTTCATCACAATATAATACTTGTTCTACCTCTAAAATGACTTTACTTTTCAGTTGACGCCATCAATCTTGTCAGTGAATGAAATCATGTTTTAAAGCATTCTTTATTGTGCGTTTATGTCTGTTTCATTTTTGAATATGTCACATTATGGAAATAAAACATGTTGACTTTAAGACTCAGATTTTTCAAGCAAAGGCCTCAAAAAGACTTCATTTTAGCAGTAAATCTGCAAAACAAAAATACGTTGCATCCAGTAACCTGCCACACTGTGTCTATTGTGAAAGCATTGGATAATAGCAGGCCGTATATCGACCGGTTAACCCGACGCGATCAGGAATGGCAGGGCAACCGTATGTGAACCGCTACTCATGTTACAGCTCCATCATTTCAATAAACAGCTCCTGGATCTCGTCCGGATGCGAGTTTCATCTTGGCAGCCACGGAGCAGCACAGCACAAAAGGTCAAAGGTCCAGATCTGCGCTGGGTTTGGATAATTGCGGCCTTGTCCTAAATGGTGCTTGAAATCTTGTGGACTCGCGACCGGACCTGCGGTGCGTTGGTAAGATTCAATCGTGCGTGCTGTGACGTTTATAAATATGTGCTTTACTAAGCAAAGATTCATTCGTTGTTTTTGAGTGCAAGCGTGAGCTCTTTGCTTCTGAAGTGATTTTAACCTTGAACTCTTGCTGCATGCTGCTCAATTTGTTTAGCAAATTCAATACATTGAAAAGCTAAAGCTGAAAAAACTCAATTCTGCTCGTGAAGTCAACATGAAACGCTCTTTGCATCCCATTTTACTTGCATAATGTGACAGATTTTTGAATGTAACAGGATATTCAAGAGGGAAAAATGCAGCACGGGACGTGATTGTTTCCAGTGGAAATTGATCTGAATGTGAGTTTGCTGTGGATCTACATATACGACACTTTTGAGGAGGATTTTTGATGCTAAAGGTCAAGTTTACTCTCTAAAGCAGCTTTTTGTATCCCAATCCTGCCTTTCTTTATGAAAAATATCATTATTTGATTTTACTGATGCTACCTTTATTGCATTAACTGATATTAGATTACTACGTAGCTATTTGACGTCAATTGCATTGAAAAGACTTTTCAGAAGTTATTGCATTTTGTTGAAACATTATGAAGACAAACATCTTTTGTCTTTGTAAAAGACTGGTGAATACGCATGAAATATGATCATAAGGCACAGTTGGAAGATTGTTCAGTTGTAATCCAGTAACTTTAAAGGAATAGTTCACCCAAAAATGATAGTTTGCTGAAAATGTAATTACCCTCAGGTCATACAAGATGTAGATGAGTTTGTTTCTTCATCAGATTTGGAGAAATTTAGCACTGCATCAGTGTCTCAGCAATGGATGCTCTGCAGTGAATGGGTGCCGTCAGAATGAGAGTCCAAACAGCTGATAAAAACATCACAATAATCCACACCACTCCAGTCCATCAGTTAACATCTGGAGAAGACAAAAGCTGAAACTAATCCAGCATTAAGACGTTTTTAACTTCAAACCGTTGTAGAGAGTTTAGGGAGTCCATAATACATAATAACGCTTCCTCCAGTGAAAAAAAGTCCATCTACTGTTGTCTCTCACGTCAAAATCCAACCACATATTTGTTTAGAGCTGTTTTGGCTTGTAAACGCTGCTTGATCTGCAGATTTCTGTCCTGATTCAGACCAGACCACTTTTTCAATGGAGGAAGCGTTATTATGGATGATGGACTGTTATTTTAGGCTGACGCAACGGTTTCAAGTAAAAAAAATAAAAATAAAAATGGTGTATTTGTTTCTTACAAACACACAGCTTTTGTATTCTGTAGATGTTAACTGATGGACTGGAGTGGTGTGGATTATTGTGGTGTTTTTATCAGCTGTTTGGACTCTCATTCTGACGGCACCCATTCACATCCATTGGTGAGACAGTGATGCAATGCTACATTTCTCCAAATCTGATGAAGAAACAAACTCATCTACATCTTGTATGACCTGAGGGCGAGGACATTTTCAGCAAATGTTTTTTATTTTTGGATCAATTATTCCTTTAACAGCATTTTTCTCACTTTTAGTGTTTCTCAGTCCTGCTCTTCACCTGATTCACTCATCAGATCAGTATTAGGGCCTGGAGTGAGAAACACTAAAAGTGAAAAGAAACATTGTAATCTGCCATTTGGATAATAATAGCAAGTGAAAGTTGATCTGTTTTCATGATTCACTGCTGTCAGATGATGCATTTTTATCAGTTGAGAGCAGATTCTAGAATTTGTTGATTAATAAGCAGCAAGTGGCTTTAGTTTGATTGTTTAACAGGTTTGTGAATGCATGAACAGTTCCCTGATGATTTTAAATGCTCTCTTTGATTCTTTAATAAAGGGTTCTGATTCTGAATAGAATAAAAAGATCAAATCATTAGATAACACAATGTTACGATGCTTTCAAAGAACTTAAAACACTGATCTGAATAACCTATAATGAATCTTCAAAAAATCATATAGCAACTCAAGAAGCCTAAACACCCAGAAATTATTCTTCAATCCAAAGAACTGTTTGTTTTTAACTTGGAGATGACAGTATTGTATAATTCCCTTCCTACCATATAAAGAGCATCACCCTATACACAGGGCGAACAGACCGGGGCTAGTTGTCACAACAGATGTATGTCAGCAACATTTTTAAAGTCTTTCATCCAGACTAAAATGCAATGTTTTTGTAATATCTGTACATAAACAATAAAAGCACACTGACATACATTAATAGAAGAGTTACTATATAATAAACGTATATATTAACTGAAAAGATGAACTTGTGTTCATTTGGGCAAGTTGTCACACATGTTGTAATTGTAAAAAAAAAAAATATATATATATATATTAATTACATTTTACTTTGGCATAGTTTAATGCTTATATTCTTATTTCTCTTTTATGTATTGTTTGTTGGCCTATAATAGCAGATTCACATTGTGACAACATGCCCAGCCATATGCATCAAGCCTTTTGAATGAATGAACCGTATATTTTGTCCTAAAGAGTGGAAAAGTTAAATACTTTGATTGTAGTCAAAACTTTAAGGTTTGCGCTTAAACCCACCAGTCTTGTTTCCATCCAAAGTTGCGAATTTAACTTATGCATACATGCGCAAAACCGGAATATCGCATGAAACATTCGCGAATGATCACCTTTTCTAACGAGTCAAAGAGAACAAAATCGTCACTTCCTGATAAACTGGCACTATATATCACTATGAAAAGTAGGAAAAGCCACTGAATAGCCTATAATAATTCTCATAATCGCTTGCAGACGAAACACAATAAATGCGGTCATTGCTTCGGAGGTGAATGTCAGCTGTTTGTGAACGCAGTCTTGTAACAGTTCTGGGAGGCAATTATACAGAGACGACAGGCTTTGCTCAGGCATTTCAGAATAATCATAACAATATTTCAGATGCTGTGGAGCGAGATCGGTCCGCTGGTTAGTCAGATTGTGCCGTCCCATAGCGCAAAGTCACATGACTTTTTTTGATGCGCATCATGGAGGAATTTACTCGGCAAATGCGTTTCCATCTTCCATTATTCGCATTAACCCAAAAACCACCTCAAGCGAGGGTTAAAACCTTTTTTTTTTTTTTTTTTTTTTTTGCGAATTAAGGGATTTTTATTCGAAATGTGGCGTTTCCATCACTCGTTTCTGATGTGATACGCTACTTCAAAATGCGCATAGAAACGGGGTAATGGAAACAGGCTACCTGTGCGTAACCGCGCAGAGCGCGCGGCCAAATCTTATACACACCTGTCTCGGCGAAACTGATGATCTCCGAAGTCTCCTCCTCCACCTCGTTCATGGACGCGGCGTGTCCATCCAGGTTTGGGATCTCCACCCTCCCGTCCTCACGCACCTTCCCGGCGTGGAGCTTCTTGAGCGCGGTCACCATCGCCGCCTTCGGGATGGGGTGGGTGATGTTGGGTCTGTCCCGCATCTGTAAGCGGCTCAGAATGTGTCTCTTCACCGCCTCCAACAAATCCACATCCACCAGTGTGCCTCCATCCGACTGGCTGAGCCCGCAGGACGCGCAGCTCGGGCTGATGCTCGGGGTTTCGGTGTCCGGTGCCGGTGTGCAGCGGATGGAGATGAGGATGGACACAAAACAAAGCACTTCGAATAACAAGCTTTTCATCTTCCGTGATAATAAGCAGCAGTTCCGAGCGGATACGAGAGCGGGGTAGATGGAGATGAAAGCGGCCAAGTTCGTATCCGCCTTCTTTTCTCCCAAAAAAGTGAGACTTAAAAGTGTTAAATCCACTCTTAAAGGAGGTCCGGTTCGATCCGAACGCAATAAATCCTGGAATATGTTCCTGCGGCTGATTCTTGTCTTTGGTCACTCCGCGACGATTTCAACACAATTCGGATCGATATCACAGTGAGAACGGCTCGATACACCATCAGAATTTCTCAAAGTTGATAAATGTGAGATGTGCAAATAATAAAGTAACCAGAGCTCTTGATATCTGTCCACGTACAGCCGCGAATGACACTTTTACGCACGCGTCTGATGCGTCATGGCATGACTGGAAATCTCAGTGTTACGCGTGTAAAACCCCACAGACTAAACAAAGGACCTGTTATGATTTGTCCCGGTGATTTCTTCAGTCTATTGAGTTAAAATCATCCATGGTGAAGGGAAGCGAGTGTAAAGAAGGAGCCCACAGTATCTCCAAATAATCATTCGCCTTTTTAGTTCTTCAGATGAAGATCGTGTCCTCCTTTGTTGGGCATTTTGACTTCCAGTGTACGTTTCCAATATACTTCTTCATCATAGCTCTCGGTGTGTGTGTGTGTTCGGTTCGTTTCTCGTGCGAACAGACATTGTGCCGCTTTTGAGCCTCTGGAAAGTTTTTATACTGGACTGAAGGAACCACGTGGGACGAACCACCAACTCCAGGGTTATAAAGGTTGAGGAACCTCGGGATCTTCAGGGGAAATGTGTCAAGACTAACGCGACATTTCAATGAATCTTCACTAAACTGTTTAACAGGAGAGAGAAAAAAAGTGCATTTCAACATTTTAATAAGCCTTACAATATTCATTAGTGATCTTTCAAATGAAATGTTATTTCTGGGAGTTAAAATTAGCCTAAATGTAAAATTAGCTACATGCAAAATAAATGCAATAAATATAGCCTATGAAGTATATGTTAATTTTGCAGTGTGCAATGACCCACATTTTAGTTGAAGTAAGCTATTTATTTAGACCAGATTCTTATTAAAAGAGAAAAGACCCTTTTTAAATGTGCTACTAATTACAAAAGACACAATTTTAGGTGATTATGCATCATTTGGGTTAAATCGAGTTCAAATATTCCTGTTTACAAAAACAAAGGACGAAATGTGGGTCTGGAAAAGATGAAGCATCCCCTTTGAATAAAACCATTTATAGCCAGTAGGTTTTAGTCATGGAAAGCAAACCTTAACTGGTTTGAGTGAATGAACGTGTGAACTCGTAAACTGGTCAAGCAGGCGCCAGAGAAGCTCATCTAAAGATCACTAACTGGCTCTCTCTCTCAAAAAAATAAAAAAATAAATAAAAATAAATAAATAAATAAAATAAAAAGACTTTATATGACTTTCTTGGCATCTAAAACCACCATAGCAGTTATTTTAAAATAGAAAAATATGAAAAGTATATATAATACAAATACTTTGGACCAAAATGACATTTTCTTTTAGTTTTATGTCAATAAATATTCCTGTGGTTTAGAACTGATATCGACTTACTGATGAAGTTTAAAGTTGTGAAACAGCGCCCCCACTCGCCGAAATAACAATTCACACAAAATAGACCCTGCGTACTGTTTACATTTATAAAATATAAATGCAGCAAAATTACGCATTATACAGAATATAAAATATTCAGAAAAACGCGTAATTTACAAAAAATAAATAAATAAATAAACAAAAATAATATAATTATTAAAATTTACAAATGAATTTGACACTTAACATACTTAAAACATTCGCTATGAATAACTGTGTATAATTTGTGCATCTAATAACTTTAATGCAATTAATAAAAGTAAACATCTATACATATCTATACATGGCGTGATGGCGTCATATCCTTTTGATTTGAATATCCGGTGGGCGTGGCTGTGTAGCTGTACTGGAGTAGTGGATTTGATCCCGGTTGACAGAGTTATGTTTTAACCGTTTATACGTGCGAATCCAGTCCAAGACTGCTCACAGATCAAACTTAAGGTGAGTGATCTATAAGAGTTCGTGTTCTTTTGATCAGTTTGAAAGAGTTTAATCGGTTTGCGCAGACAACAACTTTGCAGCTTTAAGGTATTTCCTCGGGTGAAGCGCCACTATGTCTTTGTGGGAAAACTATGTGATTGACTGTTAGGACATCCAATGAGAGCGCGAGTAGAGGAGGACCCGCCTCATAATTTGTCTGCTCAACCAATCAAGAGATTGAAGAGGCGGGCTCTCGTCTATAACAATGAGGAAGGGGTGGTGTCTCCGCGGGATGAAAAAGTGAAAATCGCTTTTGTCATTTTTAAAACAACCTGCTTGAAACGTTTTAATGTTTTTGTGATATATTGTTGTTTTCTGTTTCTTACTGATTATCAATACTCGCTGACGCCGTTTCCATTACGACTGTAAAGTGGTACAATGGTACTTTTACTATGTATCATAATAGTCAATGATTACTATATTCATATAACGTACAGCAGCATGGCAATAACGTGCTATTTCAGCCAATTATGTACTTTAATGTATAAATTCACTTTACAATTCGTGAAATTTGGTCTGCTAAATGTAAATTTAAGGTGCATGTCACTGGATATGTTGTATGTATCAATAATAAGCAATGATTTTATATGCATGTATGTTTCTTTGAAATGGATTATTTTTCTTTTGCATGTCTGCAGTCTCGTTCTGCATCTTCTTCTGGAACACTAAAGTCATGGCAGCAAATAAGAGCAAGAACCAGAGTTCCCTGGTTCTGCACAAGGTGATCATGGTGGGCAGCGGCGGCGTGGGAAAATCAGCCCTGACTCTGCAGTTCATGTACGACGAGGTGAGCTCAGCACGCTTCTACACAAACCATACTCTTTATTTAAGATACAGCTATAGTTCTTTCAAAATACCTTCATTTACACACCTGTCGCATCTTTTCGTATCCCATGTAGTGTTATTTTTGTATTATTATTATAGTTTTTAGTACTTTAATTAACTTTTTAAATAATATTTTCAGTTTTCATTTTAAAGTTTTATATATATACAGTATATATAATGTATTTGTATTTTAGCTTTCATTTATTTGTATTATTTGTCAACTTAATGTATTTCAGTTAGTTGCCAAGGCAACATTTCTAATTTTCATTTGAGTAATTTTATGTGCTTTTGTTATTTCTATTTAGTTTTATTTCATTTTTATTTCAGCTTTAGTTTGAATAATTTTAGTACTTCAACTTAAACGTTTTATATATTTTTAATATATATTTCTATTTAGCTTTAGTGTATTTTATTTTAGTAATTAATATTATTTTAGTTCAGTTAAATTTTAATTATTCCATTTAGCTTTAATTTATTTTATTTTTATTTTAGTTTTAGTAATTTTGGTATTTTTACATTTATTTTATTTCATTTAGTTTTTAATATTTCTATTCTGCTTTAATTTATTTTTGTTTTAGTAATTTTAGTAAACAATTTTTTTTTTTTTTTTAGTATTTCAGTAAACTTTACTTAAAATTTAGAAGTTGAAGTGACTAAAATGACTACAACTGAAACTGAAATAAAGCAAATCTAAATCTATACATACATCTGTGATAAAAAAAAAAAATTAAGTTGAAGTTTTTTGTCTAATTTTTATATTTTATTTCATTTAACCTTTTTTTTGATTTGTAATAGTATTAGTTTTAGTTAACAGTAATAACACTGATTCTATTGGAAGAACTATTACTGTTCTAAAACTCTGTAATCTGCTTTGCTTGCCTCAGTTTGTGGAGGACTACGAACCCACCAAGGCTGACAGTTACCGGAAGAAGGTGGTGCTGGATGGAGAGGAGGTGCAGATTGATATTTTGGATACGGCGGGGCAGGAAGACTACGCCGCCATCAGGGACAACTACTTCCGCAGCGGAGAGGGTTTCCTTCTGGTTTTCTCCATCACAGAGCCCGAGTCCTTCAGCGCCACGTCAGAGTTCAGGTCAGCTCTTCACGAGGTTTTCTGCTGTTCCAGTGCGTTCAGTTCTAGTCGGGTAGAATCGCAGTTACCGCACTGTATGTTCTCAGAATGATGTTATCATTACAGCGGCATCCTACACTCAGCAAAACTCTGAAGCTCTCAGATACAGACCTAGTTTCCAGCGTCAGGTTATTTGTCCTCACTGACAGCAAAATGCTGTGTAGAGCTGTGGTTCTCAGTTTGACTTGAAATGATTTGGCATAAGACAAAACAAGCTTTAAAATAAGTTAAAACAGCAAAAAATCAAGACGTAAGCTGACATTATATTTCTTACTTTAATTCTTTCCCCTAACAACTGTTATGTTATTTATGAGTCAGAAAGGGAAAACCTCAATATATGAGAGAATTTCAAAAGTGTGATTTCTAGATCTGAAAAAGTCATGGAAATTAATAAAATCATAAAAATGTAAATAATGAAATAATGACAGGAAAACCTCAATAAATGAGAGAATTTCAAAAGTGTGATTTCTAAACCTGGAAAAGTCATGGAAATTAATAAAATCTTTAAAAAAAATGATTGGTGATTTTTATAATGAATAATGTTCTAGTTGCGTTAAGCACTAATGTATTTTATTGGATAGAAATTGCTATTTGTGAGTAAAAACCCTGTAATGACAAATGACTAGAAAAGTCATTTAATATTTCATATTTATGGCCACTCGTAGTTTCTGAAAATAAAAAAGTTGAAAATGAACGGCTGTGCCATTATAGAAGAATTACCAGAAATATCTTGTTGGATATCTAAGGGAATTTTAAATGTCTGGTTTCTAGACCCGGAAAAGTCATGGCAATCAATAAAATCATAAAAACAATTCATGGAAGGTTTTAATGAACAATTTACAATTAACATTTTGTTTCAAGCTCAAACATATTTTATTGGCTAGAAATGGCTATTTGTGAGTAAATAAATTATTTTTTAAAAACTGTAATCGCAAACATCTAGAAAAGATATATGAGGGGAATTTTAGAAGTCTGATCTGTAGACCTGGAGAAATCATGGAAATTAATAAAATCTTTAAAATTCATAGAAGCTTGAATATACATTTTCCAAGCTCTAAAATATTTTATTGGGTATTTAAGTGAAAAAAATATTATCGGTGCTCAATTATTAATAATTTTATTATCGATTCTGACAAGTTTTTGCTGCTTAATTGTTTTTTTTCTTCTTTTTCAAGATTTGTTTTAATGAATAGAAAGTTAAAAACAGCATTTTATTAGAAATATAAATATTTATAAATATTTATTGCCACTTTTGATCAATTAAAAGCATTTTTCTTTAATGGTACTCACCCCATGCAATGTATTTCAGTTAAAATATTACACAAAGTGCATGTAATTCAAACATTTTCAACATTGATAATAATCAGAAATGTTTCTTGAGCAGCAAATCAGAATATTAGAATGATTTCTGAAGGATCACGTGACACTGAAGACTGGAGTAATGATGCTGAAAATACAGCTTTGATCACAAGAATATATTACTTTTTAACATATATTCACATAGAAAACAGTTATTTGAAATTGTAATAGTATTACACAATTTTACAGTTTTTACTGTACTTTTAATCAAATAAGTGCAGCCTTACATTATTGTGTTTGTGTTACTGGTCCACACAGAGAGCAGATCCTGAGAGTGAAAGCGGAGGAGGATAAAATCCCTCTGTTATTGGTGGGGAATAAGTCAGATTTGGAGGACAGGAGGCAGGTGTCTGCGGACGAGGCCCGAACCAAAGCGGACGAGTGGTCTGTCCAGTATGTGGAAACATCAGCCAAAACCAGAGCGAACGTCGACAAGGTTTCGTGCATTAAATATCCTGATATTCAGAATGCATGTGAACCTCAGATGCCATATCTACTCTGACGGACCTGTAAAGCGTGTTTTGTTATTCGCAGGTCTTCTTTGACTTGATGAGGGAGGTGCGGACGAAGAAGATGTCCGAGAACAAGGAGAAGAACGGGAAGAAGAGTGGCAAGAAGAAGAAAAGTCTGAAAGAGAGATGCATGCTGCTTTGAGCCGCACAAACGCTTGATTCCCACGTCAAGCTTTCCTGTCCTGACTGAGCCGTTCTTCTGATGATGAGGAGACCAGATCGTCCTCCTCCAGAGTTTTGCCAAATGCAATCAAACCAGAACCATAAGCCACAGTGCCGACCTCAACTACAAGTCTTCCACACCTTTAAAGGACTTTTTATACGTTTCCAAGTTGCAGTAATATCAAATCGGTAGCGAAACTCTAATCTGTGAAATATGTATGCTTTATCATTTTTTTTTTTTACTTTCAAATACAAGGAATATTCATTATGCTGCATCACTGGGCTTCATTCATTAAACAAGAACAGAATACATTTCTAAATAAATAGTTGCATTGAATAAATCCGACAATTTGCAACAAACTGTTTAGAAATGAATCCTTCATGAATTTCTTTTTCACTTTATCACAAATCTTTTTGTGCTAAATACTCTTATTTTATTTGCCTTTCACTTTTTTTAAGGCAAAGGCAACAGACATATGCAATATTGTGTTTGTTTTGAATGCATTATTATGCAGCTTAACACGTCTGAGAAGGTGAATGCGTGCGGTGAGATTCACAGATTTTACTATGCAAACTCGCCAAACGTGACACAGTTGAAATTATGATATTTTTGTAATCAAACCACTTTATTGATTCCTCTGCCTGGTGATTATAAACCAAATAAACCTTCTCTGAATTTGTTATGAAATCTCTGTGATTCCATTCCGGTTGCGTTTTGTGTTTCAATGCTAAAAACTGTCAACGAGAAAATTCTGGAATTTTGCATTGCACTCTTGTTTCTGAGTTTGATGACCTCCGGAGTTTTGACAAAGGACGGCAGCAGGGCCATAAGAGTTTATGAGAGTAGTAAAATGTGTCCGGAGGTAATCAGTCACCTTGACTTTGAATGTGAGAAAGCGTCTATTCAGCATTTAACACCCCATTGTAAAGACGCTTGTGATGGGCGTCACTTACACATGTGGATGCCTGAGGATGCTGCGACATTCAAGATGCAAGCAATCTGGACGATGGGCTCAAAAAAAAAATCTAAATTAAATAACGATGATAATTTAGGAGTCCCAGAGTTATTCCATGCAAACTTTGTGTTTAGAAGAATAAAATAAAATAAAAATAAGGGAAAATTCATGTAACTTAGTAATCTGGTTGTGCAATTCCATGCATCGAGAGCTCATAAAATTTCGTTAAATTATTTTTAAAAATAAATGTTGTTGTTTTTTATGTCATTTATTTTATAGTTACGTATACATTATTTTATTTTAAATGGTAGAAAAACCTGTTTTTGACCTCAAAATAAAGCAATCTCCTTTTCCACTCTGCTCACAGGTGATTGGAGAGGAGTTTTGTTCCCATTTTTGTTGCAGTTTGCTAATTTTTGTAAAATAGATTCTGTTTTTGCTTTTCAGATAAAAGAGTGGTTTCAGTTTAATATGTTGCAGGCTCATTAATTGGTAATAAATAATTGATAAATAATATTGATGATCCAAAAAATATTGGGCTTGTTTTTGAAGCTGCGGTTGTCTCGCGAGAGTTGGCAACTGCAAATAGATCTCTACTGTCTGGCATGAACGATGGAAAGATTAGGAATCCAACCTTATATGTTTGAGCTTGTATCAGACGAAGATACAGATTTTGAGAGATTTTGCAAGAATGTTTAGCATCTGTGGTATGAACATGATTGCTGTGAGACGCTCGTGTAGTGAACGAGGCGTGTGAGTGAGGGCGCGGCCGCAGCCACTGTGTTGCCAGATCCACCTGTTATAAGCGTTTTTGGACTTGTCTTTTCACTCTTTTTGACACTTTAGAAAGTCAATAAAGTATGACCTTACAGTTTAGGGTCAGCGATATATCTATCTTATCTTAACTGCAAAATATTTTAAATAATTTTGGTTTATTTCTATTTATTTATCGGTTTTTGTTTGTTTTAATAGCACTATCTGGCAACACTGTATCGATGATTTGGCTGTGCAGGACAGGTCCGGCTGGCCTAGAACATGGGCTGGTATGTTGGGATTCGCCTCTTTTTCACCCACGAGATTTACATAAGTAGGAGGAAACAATGGTGTTTGAGGCTCAGGTATGTCATTTCCATGAAGCTACAGAACTCTTATTATCCAACTAGGCCAAGGCAAATACAGTTTTCCATTCTATGGCACCTTTAAAGTGTGTACTGTTAGCTATAAAGAAGATTTCACACTTGGGTAGATTAATAGAGTTTACTGAGCTCCAGAACATCATCACTTTAACTTTTGAAGCTTTTTCAGCTTTTTAAAACGTTCAATTCTCTTGATATCAATTCATATATACATAAACCACTGAAATGCTCCCAGTATGATGCACAGATTAGTGATACGAAGCCAAATGTGTCCTTAGTCAATGGCAGCTGCTAAAGAACACAGACAACAGCTGCTAAACTCTGAATAAAAGTAGTGTCTGCTTAACCATTGACACCTCTAAAAGTACAATACAGCGCTTAACATCATGTGTTGCTTCATCAGATGTTTCTCTTGACGCTCAGGTGATTTCTTGGAGCTGGACAGAATTGCAGAAACGGTATTGCAGCACTCAGTCTTGTTACAGTGTGTTATTGATCTGCTGTCAGGACATGAAACATTTTCACACATGTAAGAAACATCTTCTGTTTAGATCAGTGGTGTTGACAAATAAAGCGGTAGACAGTAGATAGCATTGAGATCAAGTGCTTTTAATCTCATTCCAGCATAACAATGTGTTGTGTATAAAGCATCCTGCAGTTATTAAGAAACAGGTGACACACCACACTTTCTGGCTTTTCCTCAGGCGTTTCATACTTTGACAGTAGTCCAACTCCAAGCTAATATGCAAATTGTGTTTCTTTTAAGCCATTCTCACTGTTTTTCTCACGGTGCATCACAGAAAAGTTGTTCTCCGTGCTTTCAAAACGGTCCCATACAACAGACCCGCTCCACTCATCTCATAGATGTCATGTATGTCAAGATGTCAACTTACTAGGGCTTTCAAGTGATTAAAATGTTTCATATAATAAATTGCACAATGTGGCAATTAATCACTTTAAGTAATCCCAAATAAGCCACACATGGGCATCGATATAGGCCCTTCAAAGCAGCACTTTGTGTGTGTGTTTCATTCTCTTCCCATGATCATGTCTCATTGTATAGAGCAGGGCTCCTCAAATCTGGACCTCGAGATCCACTTTCCTGCAGAGTTTAGCTGTAACCCTAATCAAACACACCTGAACATGCTAATCAATGTCTTCAGGATCATTAGAAAATCACAGACAGGTGAGTTTGATCAGGGTTGGAGCTAAACTCTGCAGTGGATTGGACCTCCAGGGTAAGATTTGAGGGACCCTGGTATAGAGCTTTAGTTGGCATCTGCAGATGGCACGGCGGATTGTGTTTACTGACAGCGGTTTCTGGAAGTATTCCTGGGCCCATTTATTAATGTCAATGACAGAATCATGCTGATGAGTGATGCAGTGTCGTCTGAGGGCCCGAAGACCACGGGCATCCAACAAAGTTATTCGGCCTTGTCCCTTACGTACAGAGATTTCTTAAGTTTCTCTGAATCTTTTGATGATGTTATGCACTGTAGATGATGAGATTTGCAAAGCCTTTGTTGAGGAACGTTGTTTTTAAAGTATTCCACAATCTTTTTACGCACTCTTTCATAGATTGGAGAGCCTCTGCCCATCTTTACTTCTGAGAGACTCTGCCTCTCTAAGACATTCCTTTTATAGCTAATCATGTTACAGACCTGATGTCAATTAACTTAATTAGTTTCTCCCAGCTGAATCTTTTCAAAATTTCTTTTCCAGCCCTTTGTTGCCCCCATGCCAACTTTTTTGTGACCTGTAGTAGGCATCAAATTTGAAATGAGCTCATTTAGTGGATAAAATTGTAATATTTCTCCGTTTAAACATTTATGTTCTCTATGTTCTATTGTGAATAAAATATTGGCTTATGTGATTTGAAAGTCTTTTAGTTTTCATTTTATTCAAATTTAAAAACGTCCCAACATTTCTGGAATTCAGGTTGTAAAAGTGGTACTGCTCAAATAAATATGCATGTGGATATGGCAAAATAAAATAAAATGGAATCCTCTCCTGATGTAAATGTAACTCCCCACGAATTAATGCAGCCTCCTCATCTACAGGGTCCCGTGTAAAAAGACATGCCATTTTTGTCACATTTACAGTATCTGCATGATGAAAATGAAAGTGGTGCGGTGAGAAAAATAATCTTGTCTCCATTTGCATTAAGATTATTTTTCTTACCCCACTGGCAGATAATTTTACTTGTTTCCCCCAGGAAACAACACAAAATATTGTATTGTATTTTATTTTATATAGAAACTGCATCTTGATTTAAGAATTTTTAAATTTTTGTACTTGAAATAAGGCAAAAATCTCAGCAATAAAAGCATTTTTGCAGCATTAATGAAGGAATGAGGTATTTAAACATCGCTTACGCCTTACGCTTCAAAAAGTGGGAGGAGACCCAACTTTGGTTTTACCGAAGAAAACCTGCTCCCGACCAGGTTAGGTTCACAGAGTAAGTTACTATGGTACTATGGTAACTTACCGAGAGGTTTAGTTTTGTCTTTTATTGGAACCGAAAACCCTGAGTTTCCCTTTTCTGGGGTTACATTTACATTTACATTTACATTTAGTCATTTTGCAGACGCTTTTATCCAAAGCGACTTACAATTTGGGGAACACATGAAGCGATTCATCTTGAAGAGGCAATCCGACAAACGAAGTGCTTGTAACACCAAGTCTCAGGCATTGTTTAAATAAGTACAAGCTAGCAAGGGAAGGAATAAATAAGGAGAAAGAGTTTTTTTTATTTTTTTTTATGTGTAGGTTGAAGTCAAGTAGTGTCGAAAGAGATGAGTTTTCAGCTGTTGCTTGAAGATTGACAGGGATCCAGTACTCCGAATATGGGTGGGAAGATCATTCCACCAGCCAGGAATGGTGAACGAGAATGTTCTGGAGAGTGATTTTGAGCCTCTTTGTGATGGTACCACGAGGCGTCGCTCACTAGCAGATCTCAGACTTCTGGAGGGGATGTAGATTCTTAATAGTGAGTGCATGTAGGCGGGTGCTGAGCCTGTGGTTGTTCTATGAGCAAGCATCAGTGTCTTGAACTTGATGCGAGCTGCGATTGGTAGCCAATGCAATGAGATAAAGAGAGGTGTAACATGGGCTCTTTCGGGTTCCTTGAAGACCAGTCGTGCCGCCGCATTCTGAATCATTTGTAGAGGTTTGACTGTGTTTGATGGAAGTCCAGCCAGAAGAGCATTGCAGTAGTCCAGCCTAGAAATGACAAGGGCCTGGACAAGAAGTTGTGCAGCATGCTCCGTCAGAAAGGGCCTGATCTTTCTGATGTTGTGTAGTGCAAACCTGCAAGATCGAGCAGTCTTTGCAATGTGGTCTTTGAAGGTCAGCTGGTCATCAAAGATTACACCAAGATTTCTGACCGAAGTTGATGGGGTAATTGTTGATGAACCTAACTGGATCGTGATGTCATGCTGTAGAGTTGGAGCGGCAGGAAAGACAAGAAGCTCAGTCTTTGCCAGGTTGAGCTGGAGGTGATGTTCTTTCATCCATGCCGAGATGTCCGCCAGGCAACCTGAGATCCTTGCAGCTACCGTTGGATCATCTGGTTGAAAAGAGATAGAGCTGTGTGTCATCAGCATAGCAGTGGTAGGAGAATCCATGTGCCTGTATGATGGGACCCAGTGATGTAGTGTATGTGGAGAAGAGGAGGGTCCAAGAACCGATCCCTGAGGAACCCCAGTGACCAGTGTATATGCTTTGGATACCTCCCTCCCAGGCCACCCTGAAAGACCTACCAGTGAGATAGGATTCAAACCAGCGGTGGAATTCCAGCGATGCCCAGTGATGAGAGAGTGGAGGAGTATCTGATGATTGACAGTGTCAAACGCGGCAGATAGATCCAGCAGAATGAGGACTGATGATTTGGAATGGGCTTTTGCAATTCGCAGGGCTTCAGTGACCGAGAGAAGTGCAGTCTCAGTTGAATGGCCACTCCTGAAACCTGACTGTTTAGCGTCCAGTATGTTGTTCTGTGAAAGAAACAATGAGACCTGGTTGAAGACAACACGTTCAAGTGTTTTCGCTATGAATGGAAGGAGAGAGACAGGTCTATAGTTTTCTATAAGAGAAGTGTTTAATGTAGGTTTTTTGAGCAGTGGGGTTACCCGAGCCTGCTTGAACGCAGTGGGGAAGATGCCTGTGAGGAGGGATGTGTTGATGATGTGTGTGAGTGTCGGTAAGAGCGTGGGAGAGATTGCTTGCAGAAGGTGTGAGGGATTGGGTCAAGAGGACATGTTGTAGGATGGTTGGAGAGGAGAAGTTTGGATACTTCAGCCTCCGTCAGGGGACAGAAGGAGAAGATGGGAGGTTTAGCAGTGGATGTGGTTGGTTGGGGTCCTGTGTGCGTGGAGGTGAGAACTGATCACTGATCGATCTAGTTTTGTCTGTAAAAAAAGTAGCAAAGTCATCAGCTGTAATAGAAGTGGTGGGAGGTGGTGGAGGGGGACAGAGGAGAGAATTAAATGTTCTGAAGAGATTACGCATGTCTGGAGCGCTGTTGATCTTGTTGTGGAAATGTGAGGATTTGGCAGTGTGGACATCAGCAGAGAAAGATGAGAGCAGAGACTGATACCTACTCAGGTCCGACGGGTTGTTTGATTTGTGCCATTTTCTCTCTGCCGCTCTGAGTTTAGTCCGATGTTCACGAAGAACATCAGATAACCAGGGGTTAGAAGGGTTAGAAGGGTTAACAAACTCTGAGTTTCCAACAAAACCTGATTTCTGGAATACACCCCTGTTGATTGTTGCATATTTGTTTTTTTAACATACAATAGTAAAAAAATTATATATATATATATATTTTTTTTTATCTTTTCTTTTTTTTTTTGCTATGGAAAAATGCATCAAATCAAAAATATTAAAAAATAGCTTGTTAGTGTTATTGAGGGGAGAAAAACTGGTATCACAAACTTTTTTTTTTTCTTTTTAAAGCTGCAGTCCATAACTTTTTTTAGGTTAAAAATGACCCGAAATCAATATTTGAGCAAGTACATAACCAGCCAGTGTTCAAAACTATCACCTTACTTTAGCCCGATTCAACGGTAAGCTTATAATAATGTTTTCTAATTTGAGTGGTACGGGTAGGTTTTCGCAGGAAATTCGAGCATGCTGCTGCTCATTACGTCACGTCTGTAAATATAAAGAATTTGTCCCGGCTAGTAGGTTATCGCATGTGAGGATCCTGCAGGTGACCGATCATTTATAGCCTTTTCTCACAGCAGCTAGAATAATTAAATGTATCATTTTGATGGCGGATTGTGATCCAGAAAGGATTATGTGTTTATGAAACACATGTGAATGAAATTAAATTATATTCCAATTTTAAATGTGCTTCTGATTACAGATAGCCTGGGATTACACGGGATTTGTATTTTAAAGAAAACCAGTTCGAAGGGAGCATAATTTGCTTTTTGGGTTAAAAGAATTTCATAATATGAAATTCGAATGGTATGACAATTAGATAATAGACTGTACAGAAATTTAAATCTACATGCTAATACACACTATACTCATATTCACGCAATGCTGATGTAACATTAAAGGGGTCATATGATATGAAGTTTTCCTTTCTCTTTGGAGTGTTACAAGCTGTTTGTGCATACATTAGATCCATGAAGTTGCAAAGATTAAAGTCTCAAAACCAAAGAGATATTCTTTATAAAAGTTAAGACTCTGCCACGCCCCTCTAAAACGGCTAATTCAAACAAGCCCACACATGTCTACGTCACGGTGTGGGAAGATTTGCAAAACACCGCCCAAATGTATACGCAATGAAAGAAGGCGGAACTAGTATTCTCGCTGTAGTGTTGTTGCGCTGTGTGTTTCGTTGTGAAAGCAAAAAGTACTTTGTTTGGGCTTCCAAAAGAGGACACAACTAGAAATCAGTGGTTAAGTTGTATTTAAAACACTGTTCCAGAACAGTTCAACCCAAATATTAGAGTGTGTGCAGCGCATTTTACAGAGGACTGTTTCCTGAACCTGGAAGAGTAGCCTACAATGCTGGCTTGCACAAAGGCTGTTTCTATAAAGTGGGGCAATTCCAACTTTGCAAGGACAGTCTAACGCTTCTGACTCACAGCCTGTAAGTATGTTTCTGCTACTGACTATTCAAATGCGAGTTTTGAGCTGTGTAGAGTAGTACTTGTTGTTTGTTGTTTCTCCGATCACAAATGCAGACATGGTAATGTTAATAGTATAAGTCATTACAGTCAGTAATTATGTCCCCACTGGATGCAACAAATGCCTCGTTTATAAATGGGTTTTATTGTTTTTGTGTCGTCTCACGCTTGAGGTATTCGGCCAATCACAACGCACTGGATAGCTGGCCAATCAGAGCACGCCTTGCTTCTCAGAATGATGAGCTTTGTAAAAATCGGTGCGTTGCAGAAAGGCGGGGCATAGAGGAGCAACCTTTTTGAACCTTAAACCGCATAAACACATTGCATTGCACCAAATACACAAAATAATGTTCTTTTTAGCAACGTCATATGACCCCTTCAATAATTTGAGAATAAAGTATAACAATAAATAATAATTTGCACAGTTTAATGTGATATAACCGATCTTTAGATTAAATCACCATTGGTAGCGCGATTTATGGTAATGCTTTTTTCCTCAGCTGGTCAGAACAAAAGTGGCAGACTTGTTACTTACTTGTTCAGATGGCAATATACGGTGAAAATTCTTATTTTGGACATATATTCCAAGACATAGGCTAGAATCTGTGATTGCGAAATACAGTAAACATCCACACCGATGTAGACTGACAGCTACACATACTCTTCAAAACATTAGATTAGTCCGCGCTGGAGCTGCGCCGACTCACAACCCCATGCAAGGAAGATAATTCCGCAAAAAGCTGCAATTCCAGGTTTTCAAACAGAGATGGCGACAAAGAGGCAAAACTTACAGACTGCAGCTTTAAACAGAATCTTTCATATTAGATGTGCAACACACTCTTTCACTGGCAGTTCTTTTCAGCACATCATTTGATAATGGATGGATGGTATATTTAGCCAATTATTTAACTCTGAATACCTCTGACGTTTGTTTTATCATTATTGCGTGTAATGTACACGTCGTCTATGCAGTTGATTTTAGCGCGTGAACAGGACTTTTATTTTGCTGTGGCAATATATATGACGTCATAAGGCGGTGCCCGTCCTCGATCAATCAAAGCCACTAGAAAGCAATCTCTGGATCAGTTTCCTCCCGCGAAAATCTAAAGTGGGACGTTTACCTTTACCAAAGAGCATAGAAGACCAAGAGGCGAAACTCTGATGCTTTTTGTGTAACAGCCACTAGGTGTCGCTTCGGTAGCGCGGCCGCCATTTTGGGGTGAAAATTCCAACTGGACAACAGCACAGATGCAGAAATAGACAGAATAACAACGAAAGAGAGGTCAAAGTGGAATAAAAGAACGCAATGTTGGGCAATCCCCTGAAAAACTATCAGTGTGACAGTAAAAACCTTGCCTTTCATCGTTTTCCCAAAAGACCCTTACAGGTAATTAAGTGTACAAATATTGTGTGTTTCGAGGTGGGACATAGCGTTGTCTTATGCACCTCCTGCTAACTTTAACTGTTTTTATTCTAGTAGTAAACTTAAATCTTAAATCCTTTTAGGAACTGCAGGTCCTAGCCATAGAAAACATAATAATGATTTTATATGACACTAAGTTATAATGAGTTTATGCAATTTTACTATATTATTATTTACTATTAAGTTACTCCACTAGATCTGAAAATATATATTAAGTATATTGTACGTTTTAATCCCACAAACATGATGATCTCTAGAACATGATGCATTGCTGTGTCTGTCATAATTAATTAATTTTGGGGAAAGTGGCTGTACGTGTTTTTTGTTTACAGTCTTCCTTTAACGGACATTAATATAAGACACTGCAAAAACAGTTTACAGTCAAGCTATTATATATTTATTGTTCAACATTCCTAATTTTTCTGTAATTAATTTAATTTCATATGTTGGTATTAATTCAGCGTTAGCATTATAAACACTGAATTAATACCAACATATGAAATTAAATTAATTACAGAATCATTTTAAAGAACTTAAAATCATTTAAACCGAGACTGACATGGTTTCTAGAGAGCAAAGGTTTTGTGTAAAATAAGGGAAGACTTAAAGTCTGTAAACTAAACTGTTAAAAGGATTCTCAATCTGACATTGAAGATTACATGTTACGTAAATTCAGTATTATGGATATTATGGGTTTTATTAAAATTGTTTAAATATCCGTGAACTCACACTTTAACGTGTAGTTGACATTAAGTTCATAAAAAGTTCATATACACACCATCAACTACACTTAACGTTACATTTCTACTTTTTTATCAATGTAAATTGGTACTTGGTACATGTGAAGTGCTATGATAATGTTCTATCTAACTATCTATCTCCCTACATGCATACAAATGTTGTGAAAATGTTAATTGAAATTATGTTCAGAATTGAAAAACATATTTCTGAAGATTAATTGCAGCCTATGTCTTAAAATATTACACAAAATGCATGTAATTCAAACATTTTCTATATACAGTAAATAACATTTATTGATGAGTAAGGATCAATGTAGTGTTTACATGTTTTTATACATAGTGTAAAATTATACATGTTATATATATATATATATATATATACACATTATGCATATGTGTCCTGGCCCAAACATTCACAAGTTTCAATTGATATTATTCAACATTATTGATCCTGTAAACATAGTATATAATAGGTAAGATTCAGGTTTCTCCGACTCTCTGCAGTGGCGCAAAACCAGAAGTGTCTATACACACACACAGGCTAGACTGGAGTGGATATCTAACATTGTCAAACTGTGCAGTGCTTAACAGGAGCTGCGATTCCCAGGATGATGAGGAGGAACCAGGGAAGACGTGTGAGCTGGTGTTTAGAGGCTGGAAGCCGGAGGAACCACAAGAGGATCTTCATGAAGCTGATGTTTGCTTTAGATGTAGTTCCCTTCCTTTTGCATGAACCAGCCGCTGCTCAACTACAGGTACAAAACAACAGCGACTTAATATGTGACCCTGGAGCACAAAAGCAGTCTTAAGTCGCTGGGGTATATTTGTAGCAATAGCCAACAATACATTGTATGGGTTAAAATGTCCAATTTTTCTTTTATGCCAAAATCATTAGGATATTAAGTAAAGATCATGTTCCATGAAGATATTTTGTAAATTTCCTACTGTAAATATATCTCGACTTAATTTTTTATTAGTAATATGCATTGCTAAGAACTTCATTTGGACAACTTTAAAGGTGATTTTCTCAATATTTAGATTTTTTTGCACCCTCAGATTCCAGATTTTCAAATAGTTGTATCTCAGCCAAATATTGTCCGATCCTAACAAACCATACATTGACGGAAATCTTATTTATCCAGCTTTCAGCTTTCATGTATAAATCTCAATTTCATAAAATTGACCCTTATGACTGGTTTTGTGCTCCAGGGTCACGTAAGCAAACTGAAACGGTATTTCAGCACTAGCATTGAGATAATATCTACCTCTTCACATAGAAGAGCATGTATCCGTTCTTCCCGATGTTACTCGATGCCTTCGACCGGCTGGATATTCTGATGCTGGTGTCGCTGGTGTCCAGTGAAGTCACGGATGTGACTGATGTAGTGCCCTACAGGACAGAGCAGCTTTAGTGTGATGCTTCATAAGTGAATGAGACGACTGAAAATATAGAAGAAACCCTTCCCACAATACAAACTGCTGCCCAGATGAGACACGACTCCAGCTAGTCTGTACCGAGTGCTGCAGCTGCTGTCTGATGCTTCCATCTGTTCAACACAAACACTGATTATAAGGTATATAAGGTATCTATATCCGTATAACATCCGTATCTATATATCTATCATCCGCACTGTAATTCTATAAATAGTTTTATCATCCTATTTATTGATTGATTTATCATTGTGTACAATGTTCTACATAATGTTCTATCTGATTGTTCCATAAGTGTCCAGCAGAGGGCAGATGTGTGATGGACTGACCCGCACCTGTACCACAGCACAGTGCAAACTCTTCTGAAACTTCCAGTCGATTCTTCAGCTTGCACGTTGAGGATATGATGTCAAAGCGCGTGACCAGAAGCACCAGCACCCTGTATAGAGATTCAAATCATCTCAAGTTATAGACTAGCTCATGTTTAGTTACTCTGCAGGGTACCAACTAATCAACAGGCTGTCGCACCGTGGAAGGCTGATTAGTTCCAGCGTCTCCGAAGCCATAGTGAAGCCACACTCGCCGCAGGAGCATTCAAATGAAGATGTCTGGAGACGACAAACAACACAGACATCAGCCAATCAGAATCTGCATCCACCTGCTGAAATCTGAAGTACTTCTGCAGACTGTCAACGAGGCATCCTTGAGGACTGATGACCAGCGAGAGGTAATTAGAATCCTCTCTGAAGCTCCTCTGGAAGCCACCGCTGAAACGACTGGAGAACCTCAGTGACGCATACAATAAATGAGTCTGGAACGAGTGCAGGTGGTGCTACATGTGATGCTACCTGTCACAGGTGCGCCGGCGGTTGAGCTGGAACTCCATGTTAGCTACAGGGCAGGTGTATTTAGGCCAGAAGCCCGCCCTCCTCCTTTAGATGGGCCAGGCAAACCATCAGGAACTCATGGGTGTCCTGAGAGGAGAAATTTGAACATTTTATATCCAGTCTCCTTTACCTGCTGATGGTCTCCCAAGAAATCTGGACGGCGAGTTTCAATGCATCTCTTCACCTTCGCCTTCAGATTCTTATCGTTGCCTGTCAGCCTCGTCATGTGCAGGTCAGCGAGTGCCCTGGAAAGAAATAAGCTTTAGATTTGTTGCTTAGAAATGGCAATTTTCCTTTAAGAATCTTGCATAAATTGGTGGTACCTGAGCGTTCCCGCTGGGAAAGTACATCGTCCCGGAACGGGGGAAACGGTGAGGAGGCACTGCAACACAGAGTTCATGTAGCACGTGTTGCCTAAATTGGGAAAACTGTGACAGGAGGTCTACAGTTAGGAATCGGCTGTGAATATGTACAGTCAAACCAAAAATAATTCAGACACCAGATATAATTTTGGACATTTTTTTTACTAGTGGATGCAGGACACTATAGTTATTTTATATAAGTGAGGATAGCAAAATAAAGTAAACTGTGACATACCCAAAATATTTTTCATACAGTGAAATTAATTCAAATTTGGGACCAAAAATTATTTAGACCTCTTAACCTGATCGTGTTTTGCTTAAATGTTTTTTCTTTAATTGCTAATGCGACCTTTTTACACCACAGACTGAACAAAATTAAGCATTGCTTGGTAATTGGTTGACCTAAAGTGTTATTATCTAATTGTGTACTTAAATTTAACAGCTGACAGCTATTCAGCCGAATTCATTGCATACCTTTCTACCAAAGTTATCTGTTATTATAAAGATGAATTTGTTCTGACACAGTTATTGTCATATTTTATTACCATTTTCTAAACTATAGCAAATAAACTGTGATAATGTGAGAAATGTCGAAGGTTTGACTGCACATTCAATCCAACATTTACCCCAAGTGCTTGATTTTGTTCGGCACAACATCTGCCAACTCAACATCGTCCTCCGTATCGCTATCGTATTTATCTCCTGCTGTGCCCTGTATGAGCTGCAGTATTTCAGCCTGGGACGGACCGTTGGACTAGCCAGCACACCGAGGATGCTGGGAAAACATCAGGAATATATTAAACAATAGTCCAACAGTCAGAAATAAAAATGAATTTAATGACTTTTTAAAGCTACAAGGTTTAAAACTTTATTTTTACTTTATTTTTGAAAAGAATCATGTTTTAACAGCAGAATTCCTTGCAAAAAACTACATTACCCATGACTGTGTAACAACTATAAAATATATTGTTTCTATACAGGGCTTGCAAAATCGCTGCACGTTTCAAGTCTTTATGTGAATGTATCTGAAGGGAACCGACTGTCCTCAGAAATGTTGTTGGCATTTTTAATTCATTTTTATTTTATTAAAGCAGCGTTTATGAAGCGGATGGTGCTGCTTTGTGTACAGCCGCTAACAGGGAACTTCCTGAGAAACCGCTAAAGCAGAGAATTAATTAACATTTCCAATTAGCCTTTCTTGCTGTGTATGGTCAGATCAATGCAAATATCGACCTATGTTTTTACGCAGCAAACAAATAGAATTATAAATGAGAAAGAAGTTAATGTGCCTTCTAAAAATATAAACAATTATATTTATTCGTTTTAAATTAATATAATAATTTATATGCTTGAATTATCCCTTTTCATAAGAATGGTCTAAAGGCTGAAATGCTGATGTATAAGATTTTTGTTTTTGTGAAAACCTGTATCTGAACTGTAAATCATGTCATTTTATGGCTTAATACTGTATGTTATCATACATTGTCCAACCCCGCTCATACTGTGTTCATTTTACTTGTGCAGCTCTTAAAATGGGTCATTAAATTAATTTTTAAATTCTGCAGATACCCTGTAAATAGTGAAATAAAATTCCTTCATATTTGTTGATATTTGTGTATTGAAGATATTTTTGATTGACATTTAGACTCCTATCTGGTTTTCTATATAAAAAAAAAAAAAAAGGTATTTTTTTTATTTTGGCTAGTTAAATTAATTTTCGGGCTACCAAAATCTGAAGAGTACCTGCCTGAAGGGCTAACAGGGATTTTGAACTCACTAAAGTCTTATTTCAAATACTTTCTTGCTTCAAATCAACATTTGTGGTGCTGTGATTCACCTTGTAGCTGGTTGGTTCATGACTTATACAGTCATTGCCAAAAATATTGGCACCCTTGGTAAATATGATCAAAAAAGGCTGTGAAAATTAATCTGCATTGTTAATCCTTTTGATCTTTTATTTACAAAATTCACAAAAATCTAACCTTTCATTGAATAATACAAATTTAAAATGGGGGGAAATACCATTATGAAATAAATGTTTTTCTCATTATTGACACCCCTAGAAATTCTTATGAGTAAAATATCTATTTTAAGTATATTCCCATTCATATTCACAATTTTGAGCACTCCAGGGTGATTATGAACATGAAATTATCCAGCCATGGATTCTGTTTCACAGAAATATAAATAGGAGGGAAAACAAAGCCCAAATTCCCTTAATCATCCATCACAATGAGAAAAACCAAAGAATATATTTCTGATGTGCAGCAAAAGATGATTGAGCTTCACAAATTAGTGAAGTGGCTTTAAGAAAAGAGCTAGAGCAGTGAAAATCCCCATTTCCACCATCAGGGCAATAATTAAGAATTTACAATCAACATAAAATGTTATGAAACTGCCTGGAAGAGGACGTGTGTCTATATCGTCCTAATGCACTGTGAGAAGGAGAGTTTTAGCGGCTAAAGACTCTCCAAGGACCACAGCTGGAGAATTGCAGAAAATAGTTGAGTCTCGGGGTCAGAAAACCTTAAAAAAAAAAAAATAGTCAAACAGCACCTACATCAGCACATGTTGTTCGGGAGGGTTTCAAGACAAATTTTCCTCGCTCATCCAAAAACAAACTCCAGCATATTCAGTTATCAGACACGACTGGAGCTTCAAATGGGACTGGCTTCTATGGTCAGATGAAACTAAAAAATGAGCTTTTTAGCAGCAAACACTCAAGATGGGTTTGGTGAACGCAGGGATAAAAAGTACCCTATGTGTACAATGAAATATACTGCTGTATTTTTGATGTTGTGGGCCTATATTTCTGCTGGAGGTCCTGGACATCTTGTTTAGACACATGGCATCATGGATTCTATCAAATACCAACAGATAAAAAATCAATAAGTGACTGACTCTGTTAGAAATCTTATAATGGGCCATGTTTGGATCTTCCAACCGTACAATAATCCAAACACAAACCTCAAAAACAACACAGAAATGGGTCACTGAGCACAAAACCAAGCTTCTGCTGGTCATTCCAGTCCTCTGACCTGAACCCTGTAGAAGATGAGTGAACTGAAGAGAAGAAGCTGTGAATCTAAAGGGTCTGGAGTGATTCTGGATGAAGGAATGGTCTCTGATCTCTTGTCAGGTGTCTCTAACCTCATCAGGCATAGGAGGCATTATCATTTCATAATGATATTTCCCCCCGTTTTAAATTCTTATTATCCAATGAAAGGTTAGATTTTTGTGAATTTTTTTAATAAAAGATCAAAAGGATTAACAATACACATTAATTTTCACAGCCTTCTTTGATCATATTTACCAAGGGTGCTAATATTTTTGGCCATGACTGTAACTCTAAAATAAATACTTTTTTAAAATCCCTATAAAATAAATGAGTTACTTCTTGAAAGAGGGCTGCTGGAAAAAGGCTTGAACTCTTATTGTGCTCGTCTATACAGGATTTGATTACAGTAACTAATCTGTGTTACATCAACACACAACACTCATTTTCATCACCCACCAGTCAACATCTGCATCAGAGATGGTTTGATCGCCGGCTGCATCTGTAAAGAGAGGTTAAATCAATTATTACACATTAGGCTAATGAATTATATAGTCGTTGATTAATACAGTAACAGCTTTAATAACTTCTCTAACCGCTGCGGCCTGAAGTTCAGCCAGTAGATCAACCTTCTCGCTGTCTTCGGATGAGGAAACACCTCCGCTGGTCTCCAGATCTGATGATCCAGATGAGTAAGAACCATCAGTGCTGATAGAGGTACTCGACTCTCCAGGTACGTCTGTGAAGAAACCACAAAACTGCCATTATGAGATACTTTAATTCACAGTGTGAAAGATAAAGCTCACAAAAACCATAAAGGATAACCTCCAATAACTTCCATTTCCAGGGTTGCCTTCAGCAGATCTGCGGATGTGGAAGTATCTTCAATACTGGAAGTCGAGCTTTGCTCTCCAGCTACATATGTGTGGAGATATTTATATATTATTGTGCACACTAGACAAGATTAATGAGATTTAAACGTAAAAGCTGCAAAACATTTTCTCACCTTTAATTAACCTTTTGTATATTTTCTTTTACATAGCAAACATAGTGGAAATTATGAATATTTGTAGTCACTGTACTGTATGTGGCTGCAGGGAAACTTAAATATATCATATGTATAATAAATATTTAGTGGAGTAAAGTGTGACAACTAGCCCCGATTGTTTTTCCAATAGCCAGAGATGCTTTGATGTTTGATTCAGTAAGTGACTCACCTGACGCCTGATCGCCCAACACCTGTGTTCAGCTCTTCGCGCTCTTTTACAGCTGTTGACACAATGCAAGGTTCCATAACGTCATAAAGAGAACGTCTCAAACGTTCTATTCTCGCGCGCTTCTGATGAAGACCCGCGGAATGTTTTCTTTTGAATCAGATGCTTCTTGAACAGAACGCGCTCACAAAAACATGTTGTGGCACTTTCTCACTCTTCTTTGAAATAAAATCTACCATATTATATATATGAAGACAAATTTGTATTCCTCGGTTCATCATTTGGATACCAGTAGCGTCTGCTAAATGAATAGCCTGAATGTATGGTTTAATAATATAAAATAATAATGAAAATATATTTTTAAACTGTTAAATTAAGTTGTTTTAAAATATAGTTTGTCGTGTAAAATTGGAGATGCCTTCTGTTTTAACCCTACTTGGTTTGTTTTTCGTTTTATCTAATTTCGTGGACTTGAGGATGTATAAAGCAGAATGCGACACCTACTGGACATTAGTTTTCTTTGCATTTACACAGTTTTGACCAGCAGGTAATTCAATTCGAAAAGCTCATGGACGCAATTATAATATTATACATTAAAGTGAGTTGCTGTTTGCCACTCTTCCGAGATAGATGTTATGCACTTGTCAATTTTTGGCAATATTATCGACTTTACTGCACAGACACTTTTAGAAGAGAACTGAACTGAGCTGGATGATGATCAAGGATGAACTGACTTTAAATGAAATATCGACTCTTTACTATTGTCCTCTTTTTAGAGCTGCTGTACAGCAGAGTTGAATTTTGTTTGCATCATTGACACACTGTTTTCCTGTTTAACACTGTAAAGCTGCTTTGATACAATCTGAAGATTTAAAGCGGATTAAAGGTGACTTGTTTTGCCAGTATACCCACACAGAGGAATTTTGGTCCGATTTTTTTTTTATGTTTATCTGATCTCATTTTGTAAATGATTTTTGTTTCTGTTTATGCTGATGTAGAACACGCATGTGCTTCCATTTTATTACACAGAACTTAATTTCTGAATTTATTTGTATTGTTTTCTTTGTATGTATGGATTACTCAGGTTGTTACCGACAACTGGTGAAATTGTCAACAGCACCTTTAGAAATACATTTAATGAGAAAAATGGTGACGTGTTCAAAAACCCGCTGTATATTATGTAAATATATTTACATTTTTGCAAATCTCTTTTTAAAAAATTAAGAAATGACAAAATCATCTTGGAATAAAATAATCAGTTTATTGCTTGAATAAACCCATAAATTCACCCTTTATTAGTTTGTGCTCCTGGAGGATCAACTGTGGCTCTGGGGTCCAAATGTTTATATCCTGGATGGATATTTCAGGCATGGAAACTCAGAATAAATAATAAAGAAACTCTAGCAGAGTTAGGACTCCCGGTACAGATATAAAGGTTTTTTTCACACGTTTCACACCTGTCTAAAAGAGACAGACGCTGGCACATATTACACGAGCTTCATTTACAGAGAAGAAACATCAGCTTTACCTCAAATAGACAATCAGAACTCAGGCGTCCCAAGTTCGAATCCCGACTCGAGGACCTTTCCCGATCCCGCCCCCATATCTCTCTCCCAGTTCACTTTGAGTCAGTTCTGATCTGTCCTGTCATAATAAAGGCGAAAATACCAAAAATAAACCTTTTTTTTGAAGAGTATTCTTGTATAGTACATAAACAGAATTAGTTTCTATAGGCTACATGCTGTGTGTATTTAATGTTTTTTGAAAGCTTTTTTCTTTCAAGTATCTGCTCGGATTCATTTTGATCATCAGTTTTATTTTTGAAAAACTGAGAAGTTGCCCAATTTACTTGAATTTACCCTGATAAAAGTGAAAATGTCTTTCTCGTCAGAGACAAAATGTTAAATTGGCTCATGCAGTCCCTAGTGAAAAAAATAGTATACTTAAGTACAATTTATTTGTATGTACTTTAGCATAACTAAATATATTTGTGGCACACTATAAATTGGTATACTTAAAGTCTGCTAAATTGGAACAACTAATTTTGTACTAAATGCAATTTACAGTAGTTGTGCAAAAGCAGTGCTGAAGTTCAACTAAAGTTGTATTAAATACACTTGTTTGTGCTAAAATGGAACTATTCCATACTTAAGTACACTTTAAATATCCACTCTTTTATTTATTTTTTGAAATGCAGAATTCATTCAGCATAAACTTCAAATGTATTTTGGAGACATTACAATTGCAATTCAATTACACTGTAAGAGTGTTGAACATGCATTAATATTATACTAATAACAAACTGAGGTCATACTATTCCTTACTTTTAGAGACTTTAAAATGCAATCGTCTTTAAAGTTGTCCAAATGAAGTCCTTAGCAATGCATATTACTAATCAAAATTAAATGTATATATATATATTCACGGTAGGAAATTGACAAAATATCTTCATGGAACATGATCTTTACTTAATATCCTTATGATTTTTGGCATAAAAGAAAAATCAGTCATTTTGACCCATACAATGTATTTTTGGCTATTGCTACAAATATACCCGTGCTACTTATGACTGTATTTTTTTTTTTTTTTTTTCGGTCCAGGGTCACATATGTATGTAAAGCTGCTTTGCAACCATGCAAAATTGTGAAAAGCACTATTTGAAGTGTGGTTAAATTACTGAAAAGGTAAAGTTTATAACTATACAAAGTACTGCATCATTATGAATTATTATTATTATAATTATTTGCAACTCAAAAGATTTATTTTTATCTATACTATTTTTATACTCAAGTAAAATTCAAATACAGTGTATTGTATTGTACATTTAATCTGAAGAGGTCAAAATAGGATTCAACTAAAATAAATTACTGAAGTATTACTTCAATATTTAACAAATTAAATTGCAAATCCCCCATAGTTACATTTGTGCTGTAGGCAAAAGTTGTGTTTGTAAACTCTGCCCTAACAGCGCCTGTTATGATGTTTCAATTCATACCTCACATTTTCTTTGGTTTGCCCAAAAAGAAAGTCTCATCTTTAAAAAAAAAAAAAAAAAAATTTAAATACACAGCATCATCTTAAAATAATTTCATCATTCTCAAATTTGAAATACATGGTGAGACTTGTGTATTTAGCTCCAATGAGTTTCTAGATTCTAAAGTTTTCTTCTGAAAAATGTTTAGCAAAAGTACAGCAAAACTGATTGTTGGTGAATTTCAGAGCTCATGAAAGTATAAGGTGAGGAGAGACTGACTTATCAAGCCCCCTTCACTGAACATACTGTAGCCTATATTTAGGCCGATGTTAAAATCACATTATTAATATACTTAAGACACTTTTAAGGGGTGAAGGAACAAACAAATATCAATACACAGAATGTGATATTTGATATTGTCTTAAATGATATGACAACATACAATACACAAAATCCCTGCAGACATACATCATATGGCCTTCATACAATTACAGGATCATAAGACGAGTTGCTTCATTCATCTCTTATCGACACTAGTTGTTGGGCTGAGTGAGCATGCACGTCATTGGGGTTATGAACCTCTTTCAAAGGTTTCGTCCAGTTAGTTTATATGGGTATGTATGTGTGAAAATCACTTTTAACAATTTCAAGCATGTAGATGGAATTAAGAACCTAGCCAGTGTACTTTCTTAAGGATGAATATATATATTGCATCCTTCCCCAAAATGCATAGTATTTTTTAAATGAATTTGTAGTGCACTAAGTTTGTGCTTGATGACAGCATGAAATAACTATTTTCAGTTAGTATAGACATGTCAGTCTATTTTTAGTATACTTATCATAACATAAATATATTTTAAATACAATTAAGTATATTTTTTTTCACTATGGGTGCCATGCAAGGCAAATAAAAGCCTCATGAGCGCAGTGAAGTGTTCATCATCTCTGACGTCCTGTTTGCATCAGAAACACACCTTATAGTGTTAAAGGTCGAAGAGTCTCCTTGGTTATAAACTTTATTTCATCCCACAGTCAGATAAAAAACTAAAATGTTGCGCTGGTTTGGCTTCTAGGAGTGCAGTAAAATAAGATTAGATAAGACTGTCATTAAATCATTCATAAATGTGCTGCACATTAATTCATATTCCTCTCTAGCCATAAAATGCTCAGCTGTTTCTTTTCCTGAAATAACATTATAGGTTGTGCTACTTATGGTAAAAGTAATTTTATTCAAATGCCTAATTTTGATGTCTAATTTAAAATATTGGTATAAAGAAACATGTACTTTAATTTCATAACTGCTACTGTAAAATGCACAGATAATCATACAGTTCACAGATTAGTCTAACAGCATTAAATACAGCAAGGAATAAAACATAATTTTGTTCAAAGGGCCTTGAAAATAGGCTTCTTGTCATTTCTTCCACAAAGTCACTGACGAGTTCAATAAGAGTAGATTCATTCGAAGCAGAATACAACATCTGTTCATTGAAATACACCATTAAAATAAAGAAAGAGGATAGTGCCTGTCATGATGAGCGCGAGGCCGAGGCCGAGAGCGACATTGTTCAGGATCAATGCCGATCTAGAGCTACTCATCGCTAACTCTCGGTGTCCAGCCATGTTAGCGTCTTGAGTCTGTGAAAACACGAAAGTCAAGCAGATTAAAGTGATTTTGAAAAAACCCTGAAGTAAACCTCATATCTAGAAGATTAATAGATTTCAGCCTGTTTGTAGCCCATGATAGTGTTGAAGAAATCACACAGTTATCAGTTTCAGTATTTAGCAAATGCCATCTTTTTCTTTCATGCAAAGAATTCAGCATTTTTCATAATATAGATCATTGCATTTGATGCCTCCAAATGTAAATGCAACGTTCAAAGTTATCCAAAATTACAATATTAATTATGCTGTAATCACTGATGTAAATGAGATAAGTCATGCACTGTAAAATAAAAATAAATCCATAAAATAACAGAAAAGGCACTGGCAGCTTATTACACATCATCTATTAATTTTATGGACATTTCCGTTAACTAAAACACAAAATTCAAAATACTGGCACAACACCTGTAAAAAAAAAAATAATCCTTTAAATTATACAGTACATTGTGATTTTTACTTTTATTTATTTTTGTAAGAGTGTACACTCAGAAATAAAGGGTAGAAAAGCTGTCACTGGGCTTGTACCTTTTCAATATTGGTACCTTAAAATTAGGCTACATTTTAGTAAATTGTACATATTAGTACCTTTTAAAATAGTACTGCCAAGGTGACAACTTTTGTACCTTTTTTTTTCTGGGAGTGTCTGATGAAATATCAGTGACATCATTTACAGGAATTTTAAGTTTCGTTTGCATCTGTGGGTCATGTTATGAAACATTCAGTGAAGAAAATGTTTTTTACAATGCATTTTTATACAATTTCAAACTTTCGATAAAGAAAGTAAGGCTGATGATGATACACGGCAACTTTTCGAGCAATGTTGCTGCCATCAACGGGCAACCAGGTGAGACACAGAGCCCATGACCAATCTAAAATATCCAAATAGAAATGTATTACCCATTTTCAATGAGAAAGTGCTGAACAACATTGATGAAAAAAGGTTGCCCTGGAAAATTGCTCAAAAAGTTGCCCCGTGTATCATCAGCCTTACTCTTCAATCAAAACATAATGAGCCGTTTATTTACACCAAGTTATTTGCATGATTAATTCACGGTGTGTAAATATTGTCAAAATGAAGAAATACTTACAGTGCACGAGCAAGCAACAGCAGCGCTGCCCAAAGGTAAAAAGCAGCACAGCATGGTAAAGATGGAGTAGCACATGTAAACCGGCGCTGGAGCAGCAGGAGACATGGAGGTCATGAACACAGCTGGCTGGACGGTGACCTCAGTATGACCTAGCTGTGCTCTTTGGGGAAACGCAGACATCCCTGAATATGACTGCTGGGCATACGGGCCCTGAGGGCCTCCTGGAGCTCCGTACGGTTGGTTTGGATATCCAGAAGGGATGGGATTGAGATTGGCCCTTGGAACCTGGTATCCTACATTGGGATAGTATGGTGGCTGCACAGACTGACCCATAGGCTTGTCCAATTGATCCTGTTCATCCTGAGGGCCAGAGAATGCAGGGTTTATTCTTCCGACTACTGATCCTTGATTGTACATCTTCTTCTCTTGTTCTCCTGTAAATGATCTTTACGGGTTTTCTCTTTCGTTTCGTGCTCAACTGAGATGCTCCTCACCGGACGCTGGTTAATCGTCAGTCTTTATTGAACCTTGTCCTCTGATGGTGATGTGTAGATTAATAGCAGTTCAGTGGGAGGTGGTTTGTAGCTTGTAGGAGAGGTTCAGTGTTGACTGAACAGTGTAGATAAGGCTTCAGTTTATCTGTAATATTACTGTTACAGTCCATATAGCAAACATGCACCTTTAAAAGGAAGGAGAAAACATTTCCATATCTTTTGTTGTTGGTGTCAAAGATGGTGTCCAATCAACAGAATTGTGTCCCACATTTATCTGTCATTTGGTAGAAACTCATTAAATTCGACACCCTCATCCTTAAAAACCAAGAACAAAACCAAAATCCCCAAAAATAATCCCAAAATATTAATCCACTTGAAAAACGAGAACTGAATCAATCCTTAATTGTTAACTTGTAAATGTGTTCAGCATTATTCAACATTTTTTGGTGTTTATAGAATATTTTAAGTCGCAAAGTGAGATGGATATATTGAAATTGAACACATGGCAGGTTAGCTAAGTAATGACTGTACATCGCCACGCATTTCCAATGTAAATCTGTGGTGAAATATGGAAATGCAGCGCGTTCTAATTGAGAGCCATAAATTTCACACGCCCACTTGACAAAGTGGAAGGCATGAGTTGAAGTGTTTAGAGAAGTTTGCAAATACTGTAAATCGCCATGAAATTAGTTTGTGTAAATCCTTTATTTTTAAAGGGGTCATCGGATGCAAAATTCACTTTTACATGTTTGAACTGAAATGTGCTAGTTAGCAAGTTTCACGATGAATGCGGCTAAAGTTTACGGCTCTCGTCACCCCATGGAAGAGAGGGGCGGGGCCAGCAGAGCTCATTAGCATTTAAAGGGAAATGCACCATAATGGCTCGCGGTGAACAGAGCTGTTTTGGACATGTTAAAAGGGTGTTGTTTTACACTACCATTGAAAAATTTTAACCAAAGTATGTTATAGACTTTTCATTAAGACCCTAAAGAATCATATCGACTTGTGGAAAATAGGCATCTGATGACCCCTTTAACGTGCTCTTGTGAAAAGCCTGTAAATCAAAACATCTACATTCCAGAAAGGGGAAATAATTGCAAAAGAACAACCAATAAAAGATAATAATAGTAAAACAACCCCCCCCCCCCCCCACCCAAAAAAAATGCCTGTAAATCAGCAACATCATCAACAACCAATAAAAGATAAAAATAATAAAAACAATCCAAAAAAATCAATTGCCTGTAAATAGTTTGTTCGTTTTGTTAAATAACCCAGTTTCCCATGCACTCTCTGTTTTCCTCTCCTGAATTTTTCCACTACTTGTAACATTTAAATCAATATTCATACACAATATTAGGATGTACTCTCTAAAATAATAATGTGTAGATCTCTCTCTCTCTCTCTCTCTCTATATATATATAAATACATGTATACTGTACATATATTAGAACCAGAACACTCTTTTTCCTTTTAATTTTAACAGTTTATTTGAATGTGTAATTTAAAAGAATGAAAGAAAGAAAGAAACATTTTAAATCACCACTAAATGAAATGTAGTTTAATTTCTGCCCAAAATGCACAGATGATACACAACCCAGCCTCAATATCAGTCTGACATCATTAAATACAACATGAAATAAACCATAGCCTAATTGTACATTATTTCCTTTGAAGGTCTTGAAAATACTTGTAATTTCTTCCACAAAGTCACTGATGAGTTACAGTATGAGAAGGTGCATTTGAAGTAGAATACAACATCTGTTCAATAAAATACGCCATACGCATAAAGTATTACAATAGTGGCTGCGGTGATGATTAGAATACCGAAACAGAGAGCCACATTGTTCAGGATCAACGCCGCTCTGGAGCTGCTCATCGCTAACTCTCGCTGTCCAGACAGGTTAGCATCTCGAGTCTGTGAAAACACAAAAGCCAAGCATATTAAAGTGAGTTTCTGAAAAAATTGTTTAATAGATTTCAGTCCATGCAGTTACAGCACGATAAGATTAAGTGTAGGAGAAATCAAGCAGCATGTGAGCAGTTTGTATTAATATTAGTTTTTTTCCCCCCTTACATACTAATAATCCTGCATTTTCATTCTGCAGTATCATATTATCTGACTTATTTTGCATACTGTGAATGCTTGTGTGACTTCCGATCCGATCCACGACTGTGGTGGTGTTCAAATTCTCAAATACGATATTTCCAACATGACTTGAATGCACCATAACTACAAAAATAACAAATACGCACTATCATAAGAAACACCATCATAATATAAGCAGCAGCATAAGGAGCTGTTTTGTACAGCTTAAAAAATAACTGTACACAAAGCAGGCCTCACACATTAAACTTACAAATGTCCGCTCGTTCGTTAAAATTGAAGTGGATAGATCATTGCTTTTGATGACTGCAAATGTAGGCTAAATCCAGTGTTCAAAGTTATAACCTTAATTATGCTATAATTGCTGGTGTAAATCTGATAACCGAGCTGTCTGATGAGATATCTATGACAATACTAATTTACAGGAACTGTAAAGTTTCCGTTTCTGATATGACCGTCCGGTTTCCTGGCATTCAGTACAGGGCACATAGTCAAATTTGATTTGATGCAAATATCACAACACATTTACATGCTCATTAAAATCTTTTATAATCAATGTTAATATCTATAGATCATTTTATGAAACTTGAAGAAAAATGTATTTATAATACATTTATGTACTATTTAAAACATATTACATGTATATATATATATATATATATATATACACATACATACACATACATACATACATACATACGCACACATATATGTGTGTATGTGTGTGTGTGTATATATATATATATATATGTGGCCCTGGACCACAAAACCAGTCTTAAGTGTCAATTTTTTTTAAAGTGAGATTTATACATCATCTGAAAGTTGAATAAATAATCTTTTCATTGATGTATGGTTTGTTATGAACGGACAATATTTGTCTGAGATACAACTATTTGAAAATCTGGAATCTGAGGGTGCAAAAAAATCTAAATATTGAGAAAATCACCTTTAAAGTTGTCCAAATGAAGTTCTTAGCAATGCATATTACTAATCAAAAATGATGTTTTGATATATTTACAATAGGACATTTACAAAATATCTTCATGGAATATGATCTTTACTTAATATACTAATGATTTTTGGCATAAAAAAAAATCTATAATTTTGACTCATACAATGTATTTTTGGCTATTGCTACAAATATACCCCAGCGACTTAAGACTGGTTTTGTGGTCCAGGGTCACATATATATCTTTAAACATAATTTATGCTTAAATTTAAATACTTGAAACAGTTTAACGCTTTAAGACTTTCTTTGTCTGTTATAATGTTTAAAATTGTATGGAAATGTATTAATGACATTTTCCGTTATATATTTTGTTTTATATATTGTAATTCTTGCATACTATATTCTTCATAGCAGCTGTGTATTTTATTATTTGTATTATTAATTCATATGATGCAAATAAATATTCTCAAAATGAAGAAAATGAATACAGGAGTGAATACTTACATTGCACGAGCAGACGGCAGCAGCGATGCCCAGAGGTAAACAGCAGCACAGCAAGGTAAAGACGGAGTAGCACATGTAATCTGGCATTGGAGTGGCTGGCGGTGTGGGGGTCATGAACACAGTGGGCTGAACTGTGACCCCGGTTTGACCAACATACGCTCCTTGGGGATACGCAGTCATCCATGGATATGGCTGTTGGGCATACGGACCCTGAGGGCCTGCTGGAGCTCCGTACGGTTGGTTTGGATATCCAGAAGGCATGGGATTGACTCTTGGAATCTGGTATCCTGTGTTGGGATAGTATGGTGGCGGCACAGACTGACCCATCCTAGACTTCTCCAGTTGATCCTGTTCATCCTGAGGGCCAGAGAATGCAGGGTTTATTCTTCCGACTGTTGGTCCTTGATTGTACATCTTCTTCTCTTGTTCTCCTGTAAGTGTACTAAATGATCTTGATGGTTTTTCTCTTTTGTTTCGTGCTCAACTGAGATGCTCCTCGCCGGACGCTGGTTAACCTGCAGTCTTTATTGAACCTTGTCCTCTGATGGTGATGTGTAGATTAATAGCAGTTCAGTGGGAGGTGGTTTGTAGCTTGTAGGAGAGGTTCAGTGTTGACTGAACAGTGTAGATAAGGCTTCAGCTTATCTGCAATATTATTCTAATACAGTGTTTCTGTTTTCTGAAGTTTGCGAATACTGCAAACTGCCATAAAAGTAGTTTAAGTGTAAATCCCTTATTTTTTAACATGCTCTTGTGAATAGCCTGCAAATCAAAACATCTACATTCCAGAAAGGGAAAATAATTGCAAAAGAACAACCAATAAAAGATAATGATAATAAAAACAAATCAAAAATTATTTTAAAATAGCCTGTAAATAATTTATGTTCGTTTTGTTAAATAACGCAGTTCCCCCATGTGCTTAATTAACTTTTTTCCACAACTTGTAACATTCTAAATCAATATTCAAACAAAATACATTTCTCTCTCTCTCTCTCTCTCTCTCTCTCTATATACAGTATTATTACAGCCCTGCCATGGCCTCCGTCTGTCTGTTCCGCTCTGGAGGTCCCCTGTGTTCCTGTCAATGTCTGTCCCGAGGGGCCTCCAGAGTTATGTCAGTCCTCTGTCCTGTGTGTCATGTGTTCCCGCCTCTTGTTTCCATATTTGGTCATGTTCCTGTCCTTGTTTAGTGTGATTATTAGTTAAGTCTTGTCCAGCTGTGTTTTAGTCATTATCAGTAATTGTCATGTGTATTTAGTTCCTGCTTGTTTAGTTAGTTTTCTTCTGGTCTACTCATTATTCCCTGGTGTTCCTGTCTGTCTCAACCTTGCCTTGTATTGCCCTGCCTTGTCTGGATTTATTAAAGACTATTATTTTGAAGTTTATCCTCGTCTGCGTGTTCCTCGTTCCTCCCTGCTGTGTGTACCATGACAATTAGAACCAGAAACCAGAACACTTATTTTCCTTTTAATTTTAAATGCTTTATTTGAATGTGTATTTCATTTCTGCCCAAAATGCACAGATAATCATACAGCTTATAAGCATTAAATACAACATGAAATAAAACATAACAGTATTAGATTATTCCCTCAGAGTGTCTGGAAAATATTTGTCATTTCTTCCACAAAATTATACTGTAACTCAAAGACAATGAGTAGATGCATTTGAAGAAGAATACAACGTCTGTTCAAACTGTAAATATGAGGGCATTGGCCATGACAATGATTGTGAGGCCGATACCGAGAGCCACATTGTTCAGGATCAACGCCGCTCGGGAGTTGCTCATCGCTAACTCTCGCTGTCCAGCCAAGTTAGCATCTCGAGTCTGTGAAAACACAAACGTCAAGCATAAGTGATTTTAAAAACCTCTTGAAAAAACTCATATCCAGGAGCATCAGAAGCAGTTTAAAGATTTCTATCCAATAATTATAGCGCATGATAAGATGAGGTGTTGGTGAAATCAAACAGCATTTGAGCAGTTAGCTTTCAGCTCCCGCAAGCTTTTCTTTACATACTAAACGGCCTGCACTTTCCATTATGTAATGTCATATTATAGATTGTACTTGATGCCTTCAAATGTAAATCCAAAGTTCAAAGTTATCCAGTGTTATAACCCTAATTATGCTGTAATCTCTGGTGTAGATGGGATAATTGAGCCGTATGATGAGTTATGATGTAATTTTACAAGAACTGTAAAGTTTCGGTTGCAATGTGTCTGGTTTCCTGGCATTTGATTAGCAGATAGTCACAGAATTTATTTTATAAAACTTTCAGTGTTAAATTGTGTTAAAGGTGTCGCCTCAAGCTAAAAGTTAAATATAATGGCACTTAGGAAAATTTACAGGGTTATACAATTAGGATAGATAGATAGATATTTTTCTTTTTTATAATCAAATTGAACTTCTGTAGGTAGTTTTATGAAATACCATTTCATATGAAATACTATTTTTCTCTCTCTCTCTATATTAGGCACTTATATATATATATATATATATATATATATATATATAGAAACTTATTTATATAGAAACTTACTAAATATATAAAATTACATCAGATTTTTCGACCAAATGCATGTAACAACGGACAGTGTGCAGGACTGTTTATTCTTAATTAAACAGATTTAAAACATGATAAGCCATTTGAATTGCTTGATTTATGAGATTGTGTGAATGAGTTATACACATGAAGCAGAAAAACCTACTAGAATGAATACTTACGTAGCACGAGTAGACGACAGCGGCGATGCCCAGGGGTAAACAGCAGAACAGCATGGTAAAGATGGAGTAGCACAAGTAATCCGGAGCAGCCTGCACTGGAGCCACAAACACAGTGGGTTGAACCGTAACCCCAGTTTGACCAACATACGCTACCTGGGGATACGCAGACATCCCTGGATATGGCTGTTGGGTATACGGGCCCTGAGGGCCTGCTGGAGCCCCGTACGGTTGGTTTGGATATCCAGAAGGGATGGGATTGACTCTTGAAATCTGGTATCCTGTGTTGGGATAGTATGGTGGCGGCACAGACTGACTCATCCTTGACTTCTCCAGATAATCCTGTTCATCCTGAGGGCCAGAGAATGCAGGGTTTATTCTTCCGACTGTTGGTCCTTGATTATACATTTCTTCTCTTGTTCTCTTCTGTAAGTGTACTAAATTATCTTGATTGTTTTTCTCTTTCGTGTCGTGCTCAACTGAGTTAATCTGCAATCAGTCTTGTGCTTTTATGAACTTCGTCCTTTTATGGTGATATAGATTTATAGGAATCTGACTGGAAGTGGTTTTGAAGCTTGCAATTTTGTTCATGATTTTTGAAGATGAGGGTGTCATGTAACCTAGATTCACTTAAAATAGCAAAACATGCAGAGGAAGAGAAAACATTTAACATTTTTATTTTTGATGTTAGAGTCACGTCCAATCAGTCACTACAGTATTTTACCTGTCATTTAAAGGTGACCTATTATGCCCCTTTTTACAAGGTGTAAAATAATTCTCTGATGTGAAGTTTTAGCTCAAAATACCACACAGATGATATTTTTATATCTTGTTAAATTTGCCACTTTTACGGTATGAGCCAAAACGCACCAAAACGTTTTTGTGTGTGTCCCTTTAAATGCAAATGAGCTGGTGCTTCCGGCCCCCTTTTCAGATGATGGCAGAGCTTCAAGAGCTCATGCTCCATCAATACCGGTGCTGGCCTTTGTAAATAAACATTCCACTATTAGTACAAGCCTGTTATCTTTACAAAAAATGTACTGGTATCAAAGTCAGTCATCTGATTGCACTGTGCATAATAAATGCACGATTATGAATTACACAGATGGGAAGCATGGCACGAAAAAAATAATGACATAGCTGGTCTCATGGTGCCATTGCATACTATCATAAACTTTATAAGTCCCACTTGAGATTATGAGCTCAACAAATTCAAGCGGTCGACTTCACATTGCTTTCATATGCAATTTTTAACTTCCACATTCCTATTTACAATCATTCTGGTAACACGTGAAGGCAGGATCAGTGAAAACAGGCATAGCTTTAGCAACATAAACCTTACAGAGTGCCAAGAAGCTCTTTCAGAAACACAGTTTGGAAAACAACGTGTGATACTTACTTTGTCTGGAGCTGACGTTCGCGCACGAAGCGTTGGTATTGATTCCTAAACATATAGGGGACGTTACCATTTTTTTCTGGGATATTTCCTTCGAAAATGAAATTTAACCACAGTCTCCTCAGCAGCTCAGATGGAGGGAGTCTATAGAGCCTATGTTTGTTGGTGCATCTCAAAACACAACACTTGTAATGCCTCTTTAGCGCTAACATTGTATATCTCCAGCAGCTAAAGTTACAGCAAGAAAACAGTAATGGCGGACTGCTGCTTCTCACTCAGGACTGTATTTATGCTAATAGGGCAGAGATCGTCACAAATGGGCGGGACTTTTTCCCTTCAGTGATGTGTACAGAGGGAGAAATCTGGAACTGTTCATTTGGAGAGACTGTTTATGATTTACTGGCATTATAAAAAAATGAGTGGGTGGGTTTTTAACATTATAGGCTGGTTGTTTTTACACACAATGCAGCCACACAGCTGTGTTCACACCTTATAAAAGTAATTTTTGCTTAACAGGTCCTCTTTAATAAAAGCTCAAGCAGATATGAGCTTGGAAAGGTTGTGTGACACCCTCATTAAAAAGTGTTAAAACTATTAAAAAGTGAATCATTTTTCTTGAACAATCCTATTAGCAGCCTGCGATCCTCTCTTCACTAGCAGATGTCAGTGTGAGATCATAATTCTCAGTCAGAAATGAGATTAGATTGGGATCAGCCTCTATGTTAAGACATTGTCTTAAGAACTAGTCTGACCAAGTCACAAACTGAGATGGATATATTGAAATTTAGCACATGGCAGGTTGGCTATTGTACTCAGAGTGTATGATTGTAAATGCAGCATGCTCTAATTGAGAGCCACTCCCCTCGCCCACTTGTTAAAATGGAATGCACAAGTTGAAGTGCTTAGGGAAGTTAACTAGTGTGTGTGTCTAAAAGCAAAGTGGAATCTAGTAATGCAATTTGGCTGTCCACACCAGACGCGACACGACAGAATCAATCAAATGTCACAGCCAATCAGAAGCTTGTGTGGGTGGGCTCTCTCTGGAAGCGCACTGCACTCGCAACGAAATGGATAAGTTTATAATCTAATTCATAAATATTAAATCTTTTTAACATTATTAAATGTACATATTGAGTGACTTGTTGGACCGCATTGAGTTCACAGTTTTAATGCACATCTTTGCTTTAATTTATTTTCAAGATCTGAGGTAAACTATCTATTGTTGCTTTCAGTATGGCTGTAAGTGTCACAGATCAGTCAGGCCCTTCACTCCACCAATCACAGCGTTCCACCTCTCCAGAGTTCTAATCACGCACACCTGCACCTGATCACAGCCTCATCAACACCCGCTACAAAAGATCCTCACACACTCACTTCACTGTCCGATCTCGTTTCTCAACGTGGACTCTGACATCGCTGTCTCCTGCAATCAAAGACCACATCCTTCCAATAAAGTATACTTACCTTGTTTGACTTACCTCCTGTATTCTTCCTCCTTGTGTCGTCCTCTCCAACTAGAGTTCCAAGTCTCGAAGTGTGTGTGTCAACCTGGATCCCCTCGTCTCGTCTTCCAATATCCCTGGGGAAAAGAGAAGCTATCACCATCTCGTCACTACTACCCGAATTACTCAACACAAGATAATCCACTCACCTCTCCAGTCTGCTCTATTCACCTGTATAAATAAAAACCACTTGTTATTTACCTCTCACCTTCATGTCCGAGTCTATCAGTAACAGAAGATCGGACCGACACCGTCACGAACAGGATGAGCACTCCGGACCCTTTCCAAGAGCTGGTGGATTCTCTCAAGAAGTTATTATTGCAATCGCCCACAACAACGGCACCACCACAACCGTCAAACACCGCCATGAGCACTCCTTCACCGATCGTTTTCGCCAGTCCCATGGCCCGACCAGCGCCCTTCTCTGGTTCGGCGGAGGAATGCGATGGCTTCATTCTCCAATGTACCCTGACGATTAATCTTCACCCCCATGTATTCACCACAGATCAATCCAAGATAGCATATGTAGTCACCTCACTCACCGGTCCTGCTCTGAAATGGGCAGAAACAATCCTAAACCAGGCTGGACCCGCTACCCACTCCTTTTCCAACTTCATTCATCATTTCAAAGAAGTCTTCTGTGTGTCACCTGGTGATTCATCTGTTGGAGAACAACTATATCAACTTCGTCAGGGTACAAACACCATTCACCAGTACGCTTTACAATTTCGAACCCTGGCAGCCGCCAGTGGATGGAACGAGCCCTCGCTCATCACAGCCTTCAGACAGGGATTAAACCCCCGCTTGCGTCTGCATCTCAGCCCGTATGATGATAACTACGGCCTGGAGAAGTTTATCCAACTCGCCATCCGATGTTCCAATCGCATCCAGTCTTGCCCTCCGGATCCATCTACTGCCATCGCTAATCCTCCTCTAACTCGCCGACCAGAGACAAATGACCCTCCAGAACCCATGAAAACAAATTCCACCCGCTTACCATTACCGGAACGGCAAAGAACGGCAAACGCCAAAGATTGTGCCTCTACTGTGGAGATGATGGACATCGAGTGCTGGAGTGCCCTTTAAGACCACCATGTGTCTTGGTGAGTTCAGTCCTTACCCCTATGCCTAAACTTAAACCTATTTCAACACGAGCTCTGCTTACTGCCTGCTCGCATGTGCTTACAGTCACCATCCTCCTCGACTCTGGTTCCGCGGGGAACTTCATCTCGAGGAACCTCATCCAGCAGCTCTGTATCCCTACCTCCGACACCCCGAAAGACTATGAGGCACAATCCATAACTGGCCAATCTCTCACCAAAGATACCACTCATCTCTGCACTGAGCCGGTACAACTACAGATTGGTCAACTACACAGGGAAGATCTTCAATTGCTGGTTCTGGAGGGTTCAACAGTGGACATCATTTTGGGTCGCCCGTGGCTGGTGCAGCACGATCCACATCTGTCTTGGAGGACAGGAGAGGTCCTAAACTGGGGTGAGAAGTGTTTCCATCACTGTTTTCCCAACTTACCTCGACCGAAGCATCTAAAGTCACCGCAGATAACTGTTGGCACCACCTCCATTGAGAGCCCTCAAGAAAAATTATCTGTCGACATCCCTTCATGCTATTCCCACTTTAGCGACGTCTTCTGTCCGAAGAGGGCTGCCCAGCTACCCCCACACCGGCCATGGGACTGTGCGATCGACCTCCTTCCGGGTGAGCCAGTACCACAAGGAAAGATCTACCCCCTTTCACCACCGGAGCAAAAGGCCATGGAGGAGTACATTGCGGAGGCATTACAACAAGGCTACATTGTACCATCTACCTCCCCTGCTGCCTCCAGCTTCTTCATGGCAAAGAAGGACGGCGGCCTACGCCCTTGCATTGACTACCGGAAACTAAACGACATAACCATCAAATATCGGTATCCCCTTCCCCTTGTCCCAGCAGCCCTGGAACAACTACGCGGCGCCACCATCTTCACTAAGTTGGACCTCCGCAGCGCCTACAACCTCATCCGCATAAGAAAAGGAGATGAATGGAAGACTACCTTCATAACCCCTACCGGCCATTGTGAATACCGGGTGATGCCGTATGGGCTTGTCAACACCCCTTCAGTCTTCCAGGGGTTTATGCATGAGGTGCTCCAGGAGTTCCTGAATCGCTTTGTGGTTGTATGTATAGATGACATCCTCATCTACTCCCGGAGCCTGGCCGACCATCGCCATCACGTTGCGGAGGTCCTTCAGAAACTCCGTCAATTCCAATTATATCTCAAAGCAGAAAAATGCACCTTCCACCAACCCTCTGTACATTTCCTCGGGTATATCATAGACCACCGTAGCGTCCGCATGGACAAGGGGAAGGTGGAAGCAGTCACCTCCTGGCCGATTCCTACTAATATTAAAGAACTTCAACGCTTCCTCGGATTCTCAAATTTCTATCGACGATTCATCCCAAATTATAGTACAACCACCAGCCCACTCACAGACCTGCTGAAAGGGAAAACCAAGATTCTCATCTGGAACCCTAAAGCCCAAAAGGCTTTTGAAGATCTCAAACTCACCTTCACAAACGCACCACTCCTTACTCATCCAGATCCCGAAGTACCATTCATCGTGGAAGTGGACGCATCCACCACGGGCGTAGGAGCCGTTCTATCTCAGCAGCAGGGGAAGCCTCCCAAACTCCATCCATGCGCCTACTTCTCCAAAAAACTCAGCCCGGCGGAAAGGAATTACGACATCGGGAACCGGGAACTATTGGCCGTCAAGCTAGCCCTTGAAGAGTGGAGGCACTGGCTGGAGGGGGCAAAACATCCTTTCCTAGACCTCACTGACCACAAGAACCTACAGTACATTCGTGAAGCAAAACGACTCAACCCAAGGCAGGCCAGATGGGCCTTATTCTTTACTCGTTTCCACTTCAAGATCTCCTACAGACCAGGAACCAAGAATATCAAGGCGGACGCTTTATCTAGAATCCATACTCCAGAGAACGCCAATCAGGAACCCGAAAATATCCTACCTCCAACGATCATCACCAGCCCTATACAGTGGACCTCTCCGCCAGTAGTCTTCTCCACACCACCCGCAAATCCGCCGGGCTGTCCACAAAATCTCCAGTATGTACCCAGGACCCAACGGACTCCACTAATCCATTCCACCCACACATCACTTGGTACTGGCCACCCAGGGGCCAACGCAACTCTCTCGCTGCTGCGAAATCGCTTCTGGTAGCCCAACATGGCCAGGGACGTCAGAAGGTTTGTGCGAGGCTGTCCGGACTGTGCCATCTCCAAAAGTTCCCGTCATCTCCCAGCAGGCAAACTTCACCCATTACCCATACCTCAACGTCCGTGGTCACACCTAGGAGTAGACTTCATTACTGATCTACCAGCATCTAACGGAAACACATGCATATTAGTCATCATAGACCGATTCTCCAAGTCCTGTCGTCTCATTCCCCTCACCGGCCTTCCCACAGCTCTCCAAACAGCTGAACTCATGTTCAACTACGTGTTTCGATATTATGGCATCCCAGAAGACATTGTATCCGATAGAGGACCCGCAAAATCCAGGAAATAGGGCGCTTCCTGAGAACCTTCTGCCATAGCCGCCAGAACTCCTGGAACCAGTACCTAGGCTACGCCAACAATCCACTGGACTTACCCCCTTCCAGTGCGTACTCGGTTTCCAGCCTCCCCTGTTTCCCTGGTCAGGTGAACCATCGGACGTCCCCGCCATCGATCACTGGTTCCGGGAGAGCGAGAGAGTCTGGGACGCAGCACACCATCAGCTCCAACAGGCAGTGCGCAGACAGAGGGTGACAGCCGACGTCCAAAGATCAGAGAACCCAAACTACCAACCAGGGGAAAAGGTCTGGCTGTCAACCAGGGACATCAGGCTGCGCCTGCTTTGTAAGAAACTCAGTCCCAGATTCGTTGGCCCCTTCACCATATTGGAACGTATCAACCCTGTCACCTACAAACTCCAACTACCACCTCACTACAAAATTCACCCTACGTTCCATGTCTCACTACTTAAACCCTTCTCTCCACCTCTCTCCACAGGGCCTGACTTTGATGAAGAGACCCCTCTCCCACAAATCCTAGACGAAGGTGCAGTCTATCATGTCAAGGAAATCCTGGAATCCTGGCGTCGTGGTGGAAGACTAGAATACCTTATCGACTGGGAGGGCTACGGCCCTGAGGAACGCTCTTGGGTACCCAGAGACGACATCTTAGACCCAACACTACTCGAGGAGTTCCATGCAGCACACCTGGATCGCCCAGCACCCCGAGGCAGGGGCAGACCACCACGACACCGAGTTGGAGAGGGGGGTACTGTCACAGATCAGTCAGGCCCTTCACTCTACCAATCACAGCGTTCCACCTCTCCAGAGTTCTAATCACGCACACCTGCATCTGATCACAGCCTCATCAACACCCGCTACAAAAGATCCTCACACACTCACTTCACTGTCCGATCTCGTTTCTCAACGTGGACTCTGACATCGCTGTATCCTGCAATCAAAGACCATATTCTTCCAAGAAAGTATACTTACCTTGTTTGACTTACCTCCTGTATTCTTCCTCCTTGTGTCGTCCTCTCCAACTAGAGTTCCAAGTCTCGAAGTGTGTGTGTCAACCTGGATCCCCTCGTCTCGTCTTCCAATATCCCTGGGGAAAAGAGAAGCTATCACCATCTCGTCACTACTACCCGAATTACTCAACACAAGATAATCCACTCACCTCTCCAGTCTGCTCTATTCACCTGTATAAATAAAAACCACTTGTTATTTACCTCTCACCTTGTGTCCGAGTCTATCCGTAACAGTAAGGTCACGTAAATTTATATTAACTTTGAATAAAGCACATGATCATTACCTGAGGTTATCACTGTCATATAGTATGTTGTTGTTCGTGGAAATAGAAACCGTTTGTAAAATAGAAATTTTGCGTGTCGCTGTCATGGCTTGTTAGGACAAAAACTCCAATTAACATGGAAAAGATACCTTTTATCGCGTGTCGCGGCGAGGCCCAATGTGCCTACTTATACTACGCCCTTAAAGTACTCTTTTGGTGAGGAATAAGTACACAATTTTGAGTGTGTAGTAGAAGAGTAGGCAAGCTTCGGGACATACTTTGACATCATACAATTGATGCATTTTAAAGTTAATGGCCAAACGGATGTTTATAAAAGTTAAATGTTGGTTGTTAGTAGTAGGCCTACCTCAAACGCCTTTATCTAAACCTCTCTAATGGTGCGTTCAAGTCATGTTAGACAGATCGTATTTTACAAGTTGAATGCAAATGAACGCTACCACAAAGTCGTTATTACGAGTGGGAAACTCAGAATTTTCTTTATGCCCAGTTGGGGGCGTGTCAGTAAAAAAATGTGTCGGATGCAATGGACGTATCCAAAGATTATAGATATGCAGCATCTGTATTGACGGTAAATTTGTTGAAATTAATAAAATTATTACTTTTTGTAATGTACAATGAAACTAAATAAGTTACAGATACAACATGTTATATTATTGTATAATTACCAAAGGATATATAGTGATTCAGTTTGCACACCTTCGTAAATTAAATAAAAACAGAAAAAGGCAAAAACACTATTATGCACATTCTTTATTCATCATTTTGTAGATGTAGAGTTAAACAAATCATTGCATTTCATGTAGAAAAGTGAAATCGCCATCTTGTTCCGACCAAAGTGACTTGAACGCACTTGACATTATAATTACGACTTGTCAACTCGAAAGTACGAACGTCCCAGGAGGACGCCATGTTTTAACACTTTATTTGTGGTTTTAGTTCTGACCGAATCCTTCGCCAAAACGCAACACAATTGAGGGCAATATTAGCCATTATAGTGTGCATGGAGTGTGCTACCTAAAATAGTAGACCATCTGGGGAGTTTTGGCAAACTCTTTTCAACATACTATGCTTTGGGACAACCGGAGCTCGTAACAGAAGCTGCAGAGACTTTAGCAACTGCCGATTGGTCCTTTTATTTAGAAGGCGGGACTTATTCCGCCATGCCTTGCCCTTTCTCCCATTCATATTCAAGTACACTCTTAAAAATAAAGGTGCTTAAAAGGTTCTTCACAGCGATGCCAAGAACCATGTCTTTCTTACCTTTATATAATCTGAAGAACCTTCTTTTACCAGAAGAAGCTTTTGTGAACCAGAAATGTTCTTCAGATGTTGACGGTTCTTTATGGAACCATTTAGACAAAAAGGTTCCTCTATGGCATCGTGAAGCACCTTTATTTTTAAGAGTGTATGTGAGTGCACAGCCTTTGTATATCTAAAGTCTTCTATATCAGTCTGCATCAGTTCAGCAAATTCGTCATATTATTATGTGAAATCAGCATAGAAATCAGCTAATGGTTCAGAGATGTCTGCATATCACTATATTCAGCTCGTAGTTCTTCAAAAGCTCTGCTGGTAGTGACTTCACCAATCAGATGTCACACTATCATAGCAAAGCACAAATTTGCATGCATCGCTCCAGCATCAAGAATATAAGGCATATGCCGCATCCAGTCTACAAGTATCTTGCACATCACATTTCATGGAAAAATGAATATACTAGGTGCCTGGGTTATTCCCTGCACAGTCTTTGGCCTGACAGACTGTTAGACTGGGTTATCTTTTGGCTGTGCCACAGTTCCAATACTCAAATTGACAGGCATGGTTATTTCATACATGCATGGTTATTTTGTCCTGCTTTACTGATAACCATGGGGTGGCCTGGAAAGACTGCCTTAGTGGTATTTGGGACAGGCAGGTGGTCGAAGAGGGGTTGTTTTAAGGGAGCCCCTGCATTTGTCTTCCACTTCTTTGACACTTCTTGCCTTTGCAACATACAATGTGTGCATGTAGTATGCACAATGTGTATTGTTTGCAAATGTAAATATTAGGGATATAAAGATTACCGGTTTGACGATAAATCATGATAAAATTCCCCACGGTTAGTATTACCGTTTCATTTTTTAATTATCATTAAAACCGTATTCGATTACCGTGATTTGAACAACTCACGATAAATAAATACTGTCCAGAATAAAGCACAGTTTTCAGAAACAGTCTCACGTGCGCACAGCAGCAGAGTAACTTAGTTTCGTTTTGAGAGAAAATAGGGCGGAAAAGCTGGGAGGTTTTAAAAGAGTACTGAGGGAATTATACAAATGAATATATGAATTAATTAATTATATGAATGTATCTCTGAAGGTTCTGACTGTCTTCAGAAACGATTCGATGGCATTTTGTGTTCATCTTCGCTCCATGTAATACCTAAAGGAAGTGTTCTTAATCGCAATACTACTTTGTCCACAGAGTTTACGGGAAACGTCCCGGGTTACTTGACTGTAACCCTGTTCCCCGAAAAAGCGGGAACGAGATGCTGCGCTGAAAGCGCTATGGGAACATTCTTTGTTCGACCGGTTGTTGAAGCACGTGTGTCAAACACGCCAAACTTGGCTTAAATAACCTCGGTTAGGTGACGTCACTCGATTACGAACACCTGGAGGTTATAAATAGATGTGACGCAGAAACATCCTCAGGTCAAAATTTTGTCTGAAAGGACGTCCAGTCACGCTTACAGTGCGGCATTGAGGCGCAGCATCTCGTTCCGCTGGGAACAGGGTTACAGTCAAGTAACCCGGACGTTCCCCTATCAAAAGCTACTCTCGATGCTGCGCTGAAAGCGCTATGGGAACGAGAATACCAACGCCGCCGCACTGGAAGTGTCTGGACCCCAATGTTGTGTAGTGTGCGCACAAACATGAAAGAGGTCTCAGACATGACTCTGGGATGTCGACTCAAGGACATGCGAGCCCGGAGTAACATGAACATCCAAACTATAGAATCTAACAAATGTGTGCGGAGAGGACCAACCTGCCGCATCACAAACTTGCTGCAAGGGGACACCTCTTGCCAAAGCCATGGAAGACGCAATCCCCCTGGTTGAATGGGCCCTTACACCTAGAGGCGAAGCTTGACCACGCGCCTCATAGGCTAGGGTAATAGCATCCCTCACCCAATGTGACATAGTCTGTCGAGTGGCAGCCGCCCCGGTTGCGGCCTCCAAAACATCTGGCTGCTCCGACTTACGCCACTGGCTAGTGCGGTGGACGTAAATCTGGAGAGCACGTACTGGGCACAGTAAGTGAAGTTTCTCCTGCTCCGGTGTCGTGAACGGCGGAGGGCAGAAGGCCGAGAACAACCGGATTTATGGTCGAGAATGGAACCTTCGGAAGATAACTAGGGTGAGGATGCAAAATAGCTTTGACCAGCCCAGGGGCAAAATCTAGGCAGGATGACGAGACTGACAGAGCCTGCAAATCCCCAATTCTCTTCAGAGAAGTAATAGCTGTTAGAAAAACCATCTTTAGGGTCAGAAGCCTGACAGGCGCTGACTCTAGTGGTTCGAAAGGGTGTCCACTAAGCCCTCAAGCACTATAGCTAGGTCCCATGAAGGAACTGTCGCCTAGTGGGCGGCCTCAACCGCTTAGCTCCTCGAATGAAGCGGGCAACTAGAGGGTGTTTCCCAACGAAACCCCATCAATCAGAGCATGGCAAGCCGAGATGGCGCCACGTAAGTTCTGAGAGTATTAGGACATGTTCCTGAGGACAGTTTCTCTTGCAGAAACTCCAGTACTGAAACAATCTGGCAGTGAGCTGGGTCTGCATGGTGTGTCGACACCAACTTTCGAAAACGCGCCATTTACTGGCATAAGTTCTTCTAGTGGAGGGAGCCCTAGCGCTCAGAATAGTCTCTATTACATCGGCTGGAAGGCCAGCATGTCTCAGTTGGTCCCCTCAGGGGCCAGACATGAAGGTTCCAGAGCTCGGGCCGGGATGAAATATTGTCCCCTGTGCCTGAGAGAAGGTCCCTCCTCACCGGAATCGCCAACGGCGAGCCGTCGAGGAGAGATATTAGATCTGAGAACCATATCCTGGTCGGCCAACGGGCGCTATCAGTAAGAGGCGAGACCCTCTTGACGGACCTTGGCCAGGACTCCTGGGAGCAGAGCGACTGGGGAAATGCGTGAAGACGCAGTCTGGGCCACACATGGGCCATCGCGTCCAGACCCAGGGGAGCTGGATGAGTCAGAAAGAAGTAGAGGGGACATTGTGCTGTCTCCTGTGAAGCAAAGAGGTCCATCTCTGCTTCGTAAAATCTTTCCCAGATTTGACTGACTACTTGAGGTGGAGTTTCCATTCCCGTGTATCACAGCTTGTCTGGACAGCAAGTCTGCTCCCACATTCATATGTCCGGGGATGTAATCGCCCTGAGGGACAGGAACTTGTCCTGTGCCCAAAGCAGAACCTGGTGCGCTAGCTCGTTCAAGCAGCGCCGACCGCAGTCCACCCTGACGATTTATGTAAGAGACTACCGCCGTATTGTCCACCCGCACTAGGACATGGTAGCCTCTTAACTGCTGGAGGAAGTATTTCAGGGCCAGAAATACAGCCTTCATTTCGAGGCAATTGATGTGCCATTCGAGAAGATGACCTCTCCAGATCCCTTGGGCTGGTCGGCCATCTAAGACCGCCTCCCAGCCCGTGAGGGATGCGTCTGTCGTTAGCATCTTGCGACGACAGCACGGACCTAGAGTGGGACCCAAAGTCAGAAACCGGGTCTGAACCACATAAAAAGTGCAAGCTCCTGGCGCGTAACCCTTATTTGCCTCTGGGGATTGGCCCTTGGATGAAATCCCTGGCTCTGAGCCACAACTGAAACGATCTCATGTGCAGGAGACCCAAGGGTATCACCGTGATGCAGCTGCCATGAGACCTAGAACCCTCTGAAGGTAATGAACAGTAATCTTCTGGCCTAGCTTGATGTTCTTTAGGGCGTTTAGAATGGATTCGACGTGCAGGAGACAGCTGTGCCCGCATCGTGATCGAATCCCATACGACCCCCAAATACGTTGTCCTCTGAGCAGGAGAGAGAACGCTTTTCTTGGCGTTGAGTCTCAACCCCAGAGATTCGAGATGAGCTAGGGCGACATCCCGATGTCGGCGCTAGCTCCTGAGACTGAGCCAGAATCAGCCAGTCGTCTATGTAGTTTAAAATGCGGATGCCCTGGAGTCGTAGAGGAGCCAGAGCTGCATCCATGCATTTGGTGTAAGTCTTGGGGTGACAAGGCTAGGCCGAGCGGAAGAACCCGATACTGGTAGGCTTCGCCCCAGCGAACCTCAGGAACTTCCTGTGTTGTGGCAATATTTCTATATGAAAATAAGCGTCCTTTAGATCGATAGTCACAAACCAATCCTCTGATTGGATGTGAGAAACAATCATCTTGATTGTCAGCATTTTGAACTTGTATGTTCTGAGGTAGCTGTTCAACCCGCGAAGATCTAAAATCGGACGCAACCCCCATCTTTCTTGGGAACAAGAAAATACCGGCTGTAATAGCCTGACTGTCTGTCTGGCAGGGGAACACGTTCTATGGCCCCTTTGTCCAGCAGAGTTTGCAACTCCTGTGTCAACAATGCGCTCGTTCGGTTTCACGGAAGTGGAGACCACGCCGTTGAAACGCGGAGGACGATATGTAAACTGAACCCTGTAGCCTCTCTACAGTCCTTTCTACCCACGGAGAGATATTTGGCAGTAGCTTCCACGCTGCCAGCTTCTCTGAAAGGGGCACTAGTTTTGACACTTCGCTTTGATGGGGGGATGTTAGATGTCTGGCATCCTGAAACGCGGCAGGAGGAAACCGAACACCTAACATTTCGCTGGAGACCGCTAGTCCCCGAAACGCCAGTGGCGGCAGAGATTGTACAGCGGCCCCCTGAGGGTGCCAGGAAGGAGCCTCTATTCTCTATTGGAATTGTACGCGCCCCTCCCTGGGGGGACACTCCCCCACGGTCCTGGGCGCACCAGCCTCAGGACTTCTTTTTGGCGGAGATGATGCTCCGCAGGTCCGGTCTCTTTGAGGCGGACTGTGACGCGCGGCGAGCCGCACCCCAGTCTCTTCGAGGGGGTGCTCGGCTCGCCACACTCTCTTTCTGCGCTTCACGCCTCAAAGAAACCGGACCTGGTCGGGACCGGGTGGTCGACGGTCCCGACTCTTGAGCACGGCGGGGAAGAAACCTCACAAATGCTTCCTCATAGCGCTTCGCCTCCCGAAACCTAGTGGCGACGGTGTTGACGGCGTCGCCAAATAGGCCGGAAGGCGAGACGGGGGCATCAAGGAGGAAAGCGCGGTCTTTGTCCTTGATGCCCGTGAGGTTGAGCCACAGATGTCTCTCCGTGGAAACCATTGCAGCCATAGAACGGCCGATGGCACGGGCCGTCTGCTTGGTCGCACGGAGAGACAAATCTGTGGCCCGGCGAAGTTCTAAAAACGCCTCCTCGTCAATTGACCCGCCAGTGCTCAAGTCTTTCAGCAGGTCAGCCTGATATGCCTGCAAAACCGCCATAGTGTGCAAAGCAGTACCAGCCTGACCCGCTGCCTGAAAGGCTTTCCCCACCAATGAAGATGTTACTCTGCATGGCTTGGTGGGGAGAGTTGCTTTCTTCAGTGATGATGAGGTCCCAGGAGAGAGATAGCCCGCGAGCGTCTCTTTGATCTGGGGCATCATCATATAGCCCCGTGCATTTGCATCAACGATAGTCGAGTAGATCGACGTCGATGGCACAAGAACACGGGACGAATATGGCTTGTTCCATGAACGAGTTAACTCGTCATGGAGGTCACCGAAAAAGGGGAGAGACCGTCGCTGAGGCCCCTCCCCCCGACCACCCGACAGATATCTGTCGTCTAACTTTGAGCACTTGGGGGACTCTTGCTCCTGTGGCCAGTCTAGGTGTAACCGATCGACTGCACGAGTAACCACCTCGAGTAACTCCTCATATGCTTTCTCATCACGAGAGGAGCGCTCTGAGGTGGCACTCTCCACCTCCCAGAAGCAAGAGATGAAGTCTCCTCGGCCCGTTCAGAAGAAGCGCCGGCGCTTGAGAAACGGACGCGAGCTTCATGATCTGGCGAGAGCGCGAGAGAAAGGGCAAGTCCGTCTCACGCGCCTCGGCCAGATCGGCACGCGATCCCCACGAGCTTTTAAAGAAGGCGAGCCACGCCAAGCACTTTGATCGAGAGGAGATCGCAGTGCTCGCACCGCCTCGAGCCCGAGGATCGCGTGCTCTTCCCCAAACACTCAAAGCAGAAAGCATGGAGATCATCGTCAGAGAGCTGCCTCTGACAAGGAGGTAAACATCTCCTATGCTGATCCGCCATAGTGAGCAGCTGTCTTTATATATATAAATAAATATCTATAACTACTCGCTTCCTGCTTTGCCTTTTTTTTTTTTTCGTGCTTTTTTCCTTTTTCTCTCACACACACGCACACAACAATGCGGTCCTTGAAGACAAAAGACCTGAGGATGTTTCTGCGTCACATCTATTTATAACCTCCAGGTGTTCGTAATCGAGTGACGTCACCTAACCGAGGTTATTTAAGCCAAGTTTGGCGTGTTTGACACACGTGCTTCAACAACCGGTCGAACAAAGAATGTTCCCATAGCGCTTTCAGCGCAGCATCGAGAGTAGCTTTTGATAGGGGAACAGCTGTAATTCAGCTTTTCCATATATAGCGCCACCTAGTGTCAGAGAGTGGTTTTACAGAGACTTATAATTACATTCAGTCTGTGTGCAGTTTCTGTCTGGCCAAAAACAGACCGAATTTGCATGCCCTGCTGTAAATTTTGACCGGTTGATGAAAAACAAGCTTATGTGGATTCTACACATTTAAACAATTCAGATAAGTTATTTAGAATTATTTATGGAGCAGATAAAATACATATAACCATTTATTAATCAGTTGTCATTTTGACTTAACCCTTTTCTATATTTAAAGTCTGAAATGTGAGATTTAACTTTATTTGAACATTTACATTATTTATTTGAACATGGTATTAAACTGTTGTCAGTCAAGTTGTCATTTAAAATCCGAACATCATTGGTAATGTTATTGTTTTAGTGATTATGCAAACAAAACGTCATTTTATTTGTTGTTTGTTGATTTTTAAATATAAAACTTGGTGAAGGGATTTATGTGTCTGTACTTTTTGAACATCTCCAGCACATTTTAATAATACTGTGATAATACTGATAACCATGATCATTTTGATCACTATAATCGTGATAAGAAAATTTCATACCGTTGCATCCCTAGTAAATATATGAAAATGTAGTAAAATGTAGGCTTAATTTAGTAAGTGAAAGTGTATGCTTTGTTTTGTTAAAGGAAGAAGAAGAGAAAAAAAATGAATAAAAATACCCAAGTACGTGACAGATTCTTATACAGTTGTGCTCATGTATTTACATGCCCCTAGCAGAATATGCAAAATGTTAATCATTTTAACAAAATAAGAGGGATCATGAAAATTGAATGTTATTGTTTATTTAATAATGTCCTGAATAAGCTACTTCACATAACAGATGTTTATATATTCTCCACAAGACAAAATAATAACTGAATTTATAAAAATGACACCGTTTAAAAGTTTACATACCCTTGAATCTTAATACTGTGTGTTGTTTCCTGGATGATCCACAACTGTTTTTCTGTGTTGTGATAGTTGTTGATGAGTCCCTTGTTGGTCCTGAGCAGAAAAATCCCCCAGCTCCCGCACATTCTTTGGTTTTCCAACATTGTCTGCATATTTGAACCCTTTCCAACAGTGACTGTATGATTTTGAGATCCATCTTTTCACATGGAGAACTATTGGAGGACTCATACATAACCATTATAGAAGGTGAAACAATTTACTGATGCTCAAGAAGGCAACACAATGCATTAAGAGCTGAGGGGGTGTAAACATTTTGAATTGAATGATCGGTAAATTGTACTTATTTTGTCTTCTGGGAGACAGTGCAGTACCAAATGAAAAAATATGATCTTTAAACAAAATAAGAAAAATGTACACATCATCATCCTGTTCAAAAGTTTACACACTCTGACTCTTAATGCATTGAGTTGCCTTCTTGAGCATCAGTAAATGTTTCCACCTTTTGTAATAGCTGTGTATGAGTCCCTCAATTGCCCTCAGTCACTGTTTGAAAGGGTTCAAATATGCAGAAGATGCTGGAAAACCAAAGAATGTGCAGGAGCTGGAGGATTGTTCTGAACAACAGCAGGCTGCTCAGGACCAACAAGGGACTCATGAACCACTATCACAACACAGAAAAACAGTTGTGGATCACTCAGGAAACAAGACAGATTATTAAGATTCAAGGGTATGTAAACTTTTGAACGGGGTCATTTTTTATGAATTCAGTTATTATTTTGTCGTGTGGAGAATATTGTTATGTTATTGAATATTGAATGTTATGTGAAATAGCTTATTCAGGAGAGTACTAAATAAAAATAACATGCAATTTTCATGATCCCTCTTATTTAGTTAAAATTATTAACATATTTGCATATTATGCAAAGGGTATGTAATCTTATGAGCACAACTGTGTGTGTGTGTGTGTGTGTGTATGTGTGTGTATACACAATTTATTTATTTTTTTTCATGATTCAAGAGGCATTACTTTGCATTGTTAATGAATAACTATTACAAATTACCATGCTGATTTACATTTGTTTTCAGTATTTAAAAAAAAAATAAATGAAATGTTGTGAATGGAGGGTTGACAATTTTAATTAAATTAACTAAACAATTTACTTTTTACAGTGTAATAAGACCTTTGCATTGATGTGTGCATATTACATTTAACAAGACCATAATGAGCAGATCAAACCATTATTTACTTGCAATCCCAACCAGAAAACATACCTTGTAGATAACCAGAAACATTTATGTATTTAATGCAACTGAACTTTTGCTTTTAGGTTATTTATTGTTTACATATAAAACATGAAAGCCAGAACAATTCTCTTTTCTTTTCTTTTAATTTTAACACTTTATTCGAGTGTGTAATTAAAAAAATGAAAGAAAAAAAATAACATTTTAAATCAGGACTAAGTGAAAAGAAGTTTCAATCTGCCAGCATTAAATACAACAAGAAATAAAATATTAGTACATTAGATTATTCCCTCAGAGGGTCTGAAAAATATTTGTAATTTCTTCCACAAAATCAATGACTTGGTAACAGTATGAATAGCTGCATTTGAAGCAGAATACAACATCTGTTCAAACTGTAAATCAGGGCCATAACTATCCCTCCCAAAATGAGAAATTCTTGCACTGATTTTCTGCACTGTGCGCTCTTGTTGTTAGAAAGACAAAAAGCTTTCAAAGTTACATTTTCAGCCTGGGGCCTGTTTTATAAAACAAGTTTACTAAATAAACCAGGTTTATTTCAGTTAGTCTGACTTATTGTCTCTTGATCTGGTTAAGTCAGAATAACTGAAATAAACCTGGCTTGTTTAGTAAACTTGTCTGTGAAGCCTCAGTGGTCCAACAGTGCTCCTCAATGTCAAAATAATTGAGATGGCCAATCAAATCAAAGTAGGCGGGGTTTACTGTTCACAGAAGCAGAGCGAGAATTCCAGCTCGACGCGCCAGTTTAAAGTTGAAAGAGAGCTAGAAGTTGCAAATAATTTAACATTAGTCAACAGTTTTACGATATAAATGTTAAATGACTGACAGCTATATCTAGTGATGCAAACTGCTCAACTGTTTTCTCAAATTATGGCTTTTTTGAGAGAGAGGGGGAGAGAGATATGAAAGTTGCATGCATGTGTCTGTGCGTCTCTCTCTGCAAACAATGAAGCTGTGAGATTAGTAACTACAAAAACAGCAATTTTACCTCCTTGTTAATGAGAAATATAAAGTAGCGATTCAGTATCAAAGCTATTGTATTAATTATAGTCACGGGGCAGTGTTGACAACAAGTTTCTGCACTCCTGAATGTTTCTGTGTGTGCGCAACACAAGTTGGTCACCCCCAATATTCAAGACATGGTTATCGCAGTGCTGTAAATATGATAATGATGATACTGGCCACAACACTGAATGTGAGGCTGATACCGAGAGCAACATTGTTCAGGATAAACGCCACTCTGGAGTTGCTCATCGCTAACTCTCGCTGTCCAGCCAAGTTAGCATCTCGAGTCTGTGAAAACAGATGTCAAGCATATTGAAGTGAGTTTTAAAAACCCAAGGAGAAAAACTCATATCCAGAAGCTAAAAGAAGTTTAGTAAATTTCAGTCCATGTAGTTATAGCCCAGTGTAAGATTAAATGTTGAAGTAATCAAATAGCTGTCAGTTTTAATATTTAGTAAATACATTTTTATAAAAGTAAATAAATGTAATAAAATCTTTTATCATCAAATTTAACTTGTATACAGTAGGTCATTTTATAAAACAAACATTTCAATACATTTTATACGATTTTAAGTTTAAGTTTTTAAGTGTTAAAATGTGTTAAAGTCTCTTAGTCAGAAAAAAAAAAACTACTAAATATATAAAATTGCATCATAGTTTTAGACCAAATGTATGTATCTCAATAAATATTGTAATTATTGCATGTAACAGTGTGCAGGACTGTTTATTCTTGATTAAAACAATTTTTGAGCCATTTGGATTTTTGATTTATGAGATTGTTTGAATGAGATATACACATGAAGCAGAAAAAGTCCTACTAGAATGACTACTTACGCCTCACGAGAAGACAACAGCAGTGATGCCCAGAGGTAAACAGCAGAACAGCATGGTAAAGATGGAGTAGCCCAAGTAATCCGAAGCAGCCATTACAATCGGAGTCACGACCACAGTGGGCTGAATCGTGACCCCAGTTTGATCAACATAAGCTACTTGGGGATACGCAGTCATCCCTGGATATGGCTGTTGGGTATACGGGCCCTGAGGGCCTGCTGGAGCTCCGTACGGTTGGTTTGGATATCCAGAAGGGATGGGATTGACTCTTGGAATCTGGTATCCTGTGTTGGGATAGTATGGTGGCGGCACAGACTGACCCATCCTAGGCTTGTCTGATTGATCCTGTTCTTCCTGAGGGCCAGAGAATGCAGGGTTTATTCCTCCGACTGTTGGTGTTTGATTGTCCATTTCTTCTCTTGTTCTCTTGTAAGTGTACTTAATGATCTTGATGGTTTTTCTCTTTCGTTACGTGCTCAACTGAGATGCTTCTCGCATCTGGTTAATCTGCAGTCAGTCTTGTGCTTTCATGAATTTTTTTCTTCTGATGGTGATACAAAGGAATCTGACAGGAAGTGGTTTTGTAATTGTATTTATGGTTTTTAAAGACAAGGGTGTCACACAACCTCTCTGTGTTGACATTTGCATGAGCTTCTACCAAATGACAGATGAGGACAGGTCAGATTCCATGTAAATTCACTTAATATAGCAAAACATGCAAGGGAGGAGAAAACATTTCCCATATATTTTTATGTTGATATCAAAGATCATGTCTAATCAATCGCTACAGTGTTTTAATACACTGCAAAAAGGAATAAGTTGACTTAACTTTAAAAAATTGAGGAAACCTGTTGCCTTAAAATTATTAAGTAAAAATAATAAAAAGTGAAGTGAACTTATCACTTTTTACAGTGTAGAAGTTCATGCAGATACGAGCTTGGAAAAGTTGTGTGACACCCTAATTTTAAAAACCATAAACAAAAATACAGAAGGTCACAGGAAATATGCCACAGATGACATTCAGCTGGTTCAACATTTTACCTGGATGAATTCAGGAGTCAGGTGAGACTTTTATTCTGGTCCTCCATTTTTCACAACAATATCACGCCATCACTGATGAGCAGTTCATTCAATTCAAGTTTATTTGTATAGCGCTTTCTACGATACAAATCGTTGCAAAGCAGCTTTACAGGAAATTAAGTTTCTACAATATACAGGTGCATCTCAATAAATTAGAATGTCGTGGAAAAGTTAATTTATTTCAGTAATTCAACTCAAATTGTGAAACTCGTGTATTAAATCAATTCAGTGCACACAGACTGAAGTAGTTTAAGTCTTTGGTTCTTTTAATTGTGATGATTTTGGCTCACATTTAACAAAAACCCACCAATTCACTATCTCAACAAATTAAAATATGGTGACATGCCAATCAGCTAATCAACTCAAAACACCTGCAAAGGTTTCCTGAGCCTTCAAAATGGTCTCTCAGTTTGGTTCACTAGGCTACACAATCACGGGGAAGACTGCTGATCTGACAGTTGTCCAGAAGACAATCATTGACACCCTTCACAAGGAGGGTAAGCCACAAACATTCATTGCCGAAGAAGCTGGCTGTTCACAGAGTGCTGTATCCAAGCATGTTAACAGAAAGTTGAGTGGAAGGAAAAAGTGTGGAAGAAAAAGATGCACAACCAACTGAGAGAACCGCAGCCTTATGAGGATTGTCAAGCACAATTGATTCAAGAATTTGGGTGAACTTCACAAGGAATGGACTGAGGCTGGGGTCAAGAGCCACCACACACAAATGTGTCAAGGAATTTGGCTACAGTTGTCGTATTCCTCTTGTTAAGCCACTCCTGAACCACAGACAACGTCAGAGGCGTCTTACCTGGGCTAATGAGAAGAAGAACTGGACTGTTGCCCAGTGGTCCAAAGTCCTCTTTTCAGATGAGAGCAAGTTTTGTATTTCATTTGGAAACCGAGGTCCTAGAGTCTGGAGGAAGGGTGGAGAAGCTCATAGCCCAAGTTGCTTCAAGTCCAGTGTTAAGTTTCCACAGTCTGTGATGATTTGGGGTGCAATGTCATCTTGCTGGTGTTGGTCCATTGTGTTTTTTGAAAACCAAAGTCACTGCACCCGTTTACCAAGAAATTTTGGAGCACTTCATGCTTCCTTCTGTTGACCAGCTTTTTAAAGATGCTGATTTCATTTTCCAGCAGGATTTGGCACCTGCCCACACTGCCAAAAGCACCAAAAGTTGGTTAAATGACCATGGTATTGGTGTGCTTGACTGGCCAGCAAACTCACCAGACCTCAACCCCACAGAGAATCTGTCAAGAGGAAAATGAGAAACAAGAGACCAAAAAATGCAGATGAGCTGAAGGCCACTGTCAAAGAAAACTGGGCTTCCATACCACCTCAGCAGTGCCACAAACTGATCACCTCCATGCTACGCTGAATTGAGACAGTAATTAAAGCAAAAGGAGCCCCTACCAAGTATTGAGTACATATACAGTAAATGAACATAATTTCCAGAAGGCCAACAATTCACTAAAAATGTTTTTTTTTTTTTTTTTAAATGTGAGCCTAAATCATCACAATTAAAATAACCAAAGACTTAAACTACTTCAGTCTGTGTGCATTGAATCTATTTAATACACGAGTTTCACAATTTGAGTTGAATTACTGAAATAAATTAACTTTTCCACGACTTTCAAATTTATTGAGATGCAGCTGTATTTATATATTGTAGAAACTTAAATTTGGTAAAACATTCATGGTTTATCTGTTAATTATTAAAATATTAAATTATGTAAAATAATAAATTAAATGTTAAATGTAGCCTAAAATATATTAAAATATAAATAAAAGCATTGTGTTTGTGCAAAATATAACTTTAGCTGTAAAGAACCTTCTAAGCACCTTTATTTTTAAGAGTCTAGATTTAGATCAAATGATGAAATGAGATCAAACGAGTCTCTCACCTCTCATCTCTTTAAGCATACTTGTATACTTCAATTTCTGTGTGAATGTTAATGTCATTTTAGCCATGACTTTTTTTCTGTGGAAAACACAAGGGTTGCCAAGCTTCAGGAAATATATTATTTTGAGGTCAAAAACAGGTTTTTCTTTAAAATACAATAATGTACCATCAAACATATCATATAAATGGCATTAAAAAACTAAATGCAGAACACATATTATAAAATAAATATATAATGAAAATAGTGGTCCCTGGAGATCTATGAAAAAATGTCCATGTTAAGTCCATTGTTTCTTTTCAGTTATCAGACATTTTCTGATTTATCTCATGATTTCATATGAAGCTTTTAGTTGAAGTCACTGGTATGACCTACTTTATTGTTAGGGAATTGTAAAAAAAAAAAAAAACCTAGAATACAAATGGATTAAACTACTTAATGAAAATATACTATATATATATATATATATAGTATATATAAAACACATTAAGCTGTCATTTATATGTATTCATAAAGTCAAAAGATAATCTAATAGTGTGGTCTACGTTGAAATGTTAGAAAAAGAAATACATTTTAAGACATCTTGCCATACGAAGACATGAATGCTTTTTTAAAGCTGGTATCTCGTAATTACGGTAATTACGATATGGTGTGAATGCACCTTTATGTCACCAGTAGTTCCTATAGAACTGTTTTAGATCCTACTTTGAAGTAGGAGCTAACAGGTGCTGCATCCGAAAACTTAGGCAGCTGCCTCGCTACCTCGCTACCTCGCTGCCTTGTGAGGCAATGACTTTGCAGGCAGCGTTTTTGCACAAAGGCACCAGACGAAACTGATTTCAGACAGGCTTCTGAGGCAGCGTAACGGTTTAATAATCTACAACAAAATAGAACGAGTTTTGGTGATAACTAAACGAATATTTAATTACTGTAATACTAATTTCTTGCTAGAAATAACATCAAAAGTGCAAAACGTTAATCAGAAATAAACTAACCACCAAATGCAACTTTCAGACGCCATCTTTATTTTTAGCTCAACGGTCACAGAATGGAACGCACAGGATTGTGGGACGTGCCTTGATGCCTTCCTGCCTTGGAATGTGTCCTCCGATGGTAGCATTTTTCAGTTTTTCGGGTGCAGCCAGGGTATGTCGAACATCACCTATACAAACCCGGAAAATAGGTCTCATTGCTTGTCGGAGAACGTTTTAACAGCCGTATTAAATAATGGCGATATCTATAGACTTTTAAGTAATCAGTTAAACTAGCAAGCTGTTTTTATTGTTTACATCTAACTAAATTTTTATATTCAAATGTTAGTGAAAAGAATAAAAATAAACGACTTTTAGATATCAATCCTTATATGTGATGGACAGTGGTTACGATCATTTATTTGTATCTACTTTGAAGGAATCTTGAGTAAAACAACTTAATATTTAGCGAGGCATATGGAAAACGCTTGAACTGGAAGCGGTGAGACCTGTTTAACAGAATGCAGAAGTCCATTGTGCATAACCCCTATTTAGTTCCCCAAACGGAGATCCTAGAACAATAAGTTCCTAGTTCCGAACACGCCAAAAAGCGAGAACTTCTGCCGATAGTTCTTGGAACTATGAAAAGGTTTCTCCGGTGCGAAAGCCCCTATAGATGACCTGAACAATTAATGTATTTAGTGCAATGCTTTATTTTAATGTGTAATTTAAAAAAAAGAAAAGAAAGAAAAAAATAAACATTTTAAATCGGCACTAATTGAAAAGCTGTAAAGCAGTTCAATTTCTGCTAATCAAACAGATCAGTCTGCCAGCATTAAATACAAAAATAAATCAAACATAAGCGTGCATTAGATTATTCCCTCAGAGGGTCTGGAAACTTGTCATTTCTTCCACAAAATCATTGACTTGAGTTGACAGTATCATTGACAGTAGATGCATTTGAAGCAGAATAAAACATCTGTTCAAAGATGTTGGTCAAAGAACTGAAATAGTAATGATAATGCTCAGTGGAATGATTATGATGCCTATACCAAAAGCGACATTGTTCAGGATAAACGCCATTCTGGAGTTTTTCATCACTAACTCTCGCTGTCCAGCCAAGTTAGCTTTTTGAGTCTGTGAAAACATGAATGTCAAGCATATTGAAGTGATTTTGGGAAAAACCCTGGAGAAAAAAAACAACAACAACTAATATCCAGAATCTACAAGAAGCTTAATAGATTTCAGTCCATGTAATTATAGCCTATTATAAAATTAAATGTTAAAGAAATCAAACAGCTGGCAATTTTAATATTTAGAAAGTAAAATGTAATAAAAGTAAATGAATTTAACAAAATCATTTATCATCAAACTTTACTTTTATACGGTAGGTCATTTTATGAAACATCCAGTTAAGAAAATGTTATTTTCAATACATTTTATATGATTTAAGTGCTTAATTGTGTTGAAATGACTTAGGTCTCTTAATGCAAGGTTTTTGCTTCTGGAGCATCAGTGAGCGTTTGAAACTTCTGTAATAGTTGCATACGAGTCCCTCAGTTGTCCTCAGTGTGAAAAGATGTATCTCAAAATCATACAGTCACTATTGGAAAGGGTTCAAATACACAAAAATGCTGGAAAACTACAGAATTTGTGTGACCTGAAGGATTTTTCCGAAGAACAGAAGGCAGCTTAATTGTTCAGGACAAACAAGGGACTCGTGAACAGCTATCACAACACAGAAAAACAGTCGTGGATCATCCAGGAAACAACACAGATTATTAAGATTCAAAGGTATGTAAACTTTTGAACGGGGTCATTTTTATAAATTGAACTATTATTTTCTCTTGCGGACTATATGTAAACATCTTTTATGTGAAATACCTTATTCAGGAACATGCATTTTGTATGATCCCTCTTATGTTGGTAAGATTGTGAAAGGTATATGTAAACTTTTGACTTCAACTGTATATATACAGTATTCATATAGTCAGAAAAGAAACTTACTAAACATAAAATTGCATCAGGATTTTAGACCAAATGCATGTTGCCAATTCAATACATATTGTAATCCTTTCATGCAACAGTGGACACTTGAATTGCTTGATTTATGAGATCGTTTGAATGAGATATATACATGAAGCAGAAAATGTCCTACTAGAATAAATACTTACGTTGCATGAGTAGATGCTAGCAGCGATGCCCAGGGGTAAACAGCAGAACAGCATGGTAAAGATGGAGTAACCCAAGTAATCCGGTACTGCAGCGACCACTGGCATTGGACTCATTGGACTCATTGGACTCACTGGCATTGGAACTGCTACAGTGGGCTGAACGGAGGCCCTAGTCACCGCTACTGCTGGTGTTGGCATTTAAATGTTCATTTCTTCTCGTTCTCTAAGTGTACTAAATAATCTTGATGGTTTTTCTCTTTCGTTTCGAGGTCAACTGAGATGCTCCTCGCTGGACACTGGTTCATTTTCAGTCAGTCTTGTGCTCTTATGAATTTTGTCTTCTGATGGTGATGTATAGATGCAGGAATCTGATAGGAAGTGTTTTTTTTATTTTGTTTATGGTTTTTAAGGATGAGGATGTCATGCAGCCTGTCTGTGTGGACATTTGCATGAGCTTCTACCAAATAACAGCTATGCTGATGATACACAGGGCAACATTTTTGGAGCAATGCTGCTTGGGCACTTTCCCATTGAGAAAGGGTAGCAAATTTCTATCTGAATAATTTAGATCGGCTGTGGGCCCTGTGTCTCACCTGGTTACCTGTTAACGGCAACATTGCTCAAAAAGTTGCCCAGTGTATCATCAGCCTTAAGTTTCTGTTCCACTGTAGATTAGGCCTAGTGATTCGCAGATCACAGTTATATCTGCAGGTAATAAAAAATACATGTGTGTGTCTGTTTTGGAAGCTGCAGTGACAGAAACAGTGACATGATATCAAGTTTGAAGGGAGTAAAGCCTGTGTTTATGCTATTAAGGAAATGTTGGCTAATCTGGCCAAAGAAGAACTTTTGTTTAATGAATCAAACTTTGCCCTGCGTACACATGAATATTAGCTTATTGTAAACAGGTATTTATTAAATTATTATATTTGGTGAAGCGCAACACTCATAGAAAGAATGTGTGTATTGTTTGGTTGCAGTCTGTGTGTTTCACTTTGCAAGATACATTTTGTGTAGTGAATTCATCAAGCGCACCGTCGAACAGAGTATACGCTAGAAAAAACTAATGCCCAGTATAATTCATTACTGAGTAATGAGAATGTTAAAATGTTTTAAGCATTTGTTGTGTATGTGTATGATAACTTTGCCCAGTTATCATTTACTCATGGAAACAGTGGTGAAAATGTGCTAACACCGTAACTCCCACTAGCCACTTTGGCGGGCTGAATTTTATATACGGGTACATGTAACAGACCTCAATTTTATAGAAGAGTTCAATTAAAGGGTTAGTTCACCCAACAATTGAGGGTGAGTCTTTTAGTAGACCACAGCTACTGAAAGAGCTTTCAAACGGCTGAGACAAGACACGCTAGATGCCATCCTATGCCGACGCTAATCATGACGCCACGGCGGCTGGAGGAGTTTCTCAGCGCAGGTTTCCCTCTATATCTGGGGCGTTTAGACTCCTTGTGGGGAAAAATCGATGGTACAGCATTTGGTTTAAACCTATACTTATATCCATCGCCACCTGTAAGCTCTTTCAGTAGCTGTGGTCATCATATCAGTATTTTATTTTCCAAGTTGTCTTTTCTGAGTTGTGTTGTGGTAAAAATAGCAACACCGAGCTCACCGAGTGCAACCATTTTACATCATCAGAATAATGGTGCCCCCATAGTCCAAAATATGTATAAAACAATGCGATTTTTTAAAATATCAAATCTTTAATGGGTTTTCTACTGCATATTTCAGTAAGAGACATAATTTACTGTACTTTATATTAAGCCATACAAGTCTTAATACCCAGGGATCCCTTTAACAGTTCAATAAATAAGTTAATATTAAAGGGACTTGCGTTTTAGACACATTATTGCCTGTTTTGCTCTATTTAGCCAAAAAAAAAAAATCATTCATATCAAAAGTTTTAGGAGCCGGCTGTCCACGGTAGTCCTTAAGATACCAGCTCAATAACACACTCAGCAAAATATTGTCCAATTATCATTATCGATAAAATAGCACACCCCTATCTCTCAGTTACCTAAAGTTATTGAACTAAATTATTTTTATCTCACTTTATGATGAATATATGAAATGTATGAGACACAAGGAATTATAGTATGGGTGCCTCTCAAACGGAAGGCTGCATCCTGCGAAGGCTGCACACATTTAAATTCACGAAAATAAACTGAAAGAAAACGAGTCGGTACTGAGATCATCAGAATTTGAGGATGCAGCCTTCTGTTTGAGAAGCACCATTCGCCTCCCTCATGCTCGATAAAATCCGTAATTAGGAGAGTTGTGAGATAAAAGAGCATTCTTTTTTATATATCTATTTCATTTTTATATTTTTATTGCCCTTCGCCTCATGCTCGCTAAAAGTGATTAGAAGTCTGATTCGTTTCCACAAAAAGGTTCTTTCGGATAGATAGTTTTAATGAGCCAGTTCAAAAAAAAAAAAAAAAAACAATTCAGAGGTTATTTTACGGTGGAACTGGCTTATGTTGTACACAATTCTGACCTGGGTGTGTGGACACTAACACTGCTATTGACACTCATTGCTCCACTCTAACATCTTGCTTAGACAACTTATGCCCCCTCTCATCCAGACCAGTACACACCACCCCCCTGCCCCCTGGCTGTCCGATGTTCTCCGTGAACATCACTCTAGACTCAGGGCTGCAGAGAGGAAGTGGTGAAAATCAAAAGGCTCTACTGACCTTAGTGTGTATCAGTCACTCGTCTCTTCCTTCTCTGCAAATGTCTCCACTGCTAAAACAACATACTACCACAACAAAATTAACAATTGTTCTGACTCTCACACACTTTTCAAAACCTTCTTTTCTCTTCTTCATCAACTCTTACAGCTGACAGCTTTGTAAAATTCCTAAATAAAACAAGAACTATCATCAGCCAATTCTCCACACCACATACTGACAAAAACTTCATAACTACAAATACACACTCTCTCTCCTCCTCTCCACTCTTGGAGGCAGAAGTTTCCAATCATCCTACTACCTGTCCGCTTGATCCTATCCCCACTCAACATTTTTCAAGCAGTTTCTTCTTCAGTTATACCTGCACTCACTCACATTACCAACACCTCTCTTCACACTGGTGCATTTCCCACAGCATTTAAGCAGGCTCGGGTAACTCCACTGCTTAAGAAACCCTGTCTAAATCCAGCGCTGTTAGAAAACTACAGACTGTATCCCTTCTTCTATTCATTGCAAAGACACTTGAGCGAGTTGTGTTCAACCAACTTTCTATGTTTCTTGCACAGAACAACCTCCTGGACAACGACCAATCTGGTTTCAAAAGTGGCCACTCAACTGAGACTGCCCTGCTCTCGGTTACTGAAGCCCTGAGACTGGCAAGAACAACTTCCAAATCCTCAGTACTCATTTTGCTGGATCTGTCTGCTGCTTTTGACACTGTTAACCACCAGATCCTCCTGTCCACCATCATGGAAATAGGCATCTCAGGAACTGCACTCCAGTGGTTCAAGTCTTACCTCTCAGGTAGGTCCTTCAGGGTGTCGTGGACAGATTAGGTTTCTATGTCACAACTTCTTGCTACTGGGGTTCCTCAGGGCTCAGTGCTTCGACCGTTTCTCTTTTCCATCTACATGTCATCATTAGCGTCTGTCATTCAGTCAATATCTGTTTGTTCATTCAGTGAAATGTCAGAAACACAATAAATTAATCTTGAACAGCATGAGAATCACTTCAGAGGTAAAAATGCAATCTGATGGACACCACTGGATGACTGCAAGAGATGATCTGCTCTCAACATGATAAAATGCTGGAAATTTATCAACCAGTAATGCATCTGTATGATGTGTTTGACACTGTATCAATTGCAGCAGTGAGAACAGAGAAACAAGTACTGCTCCATGTAGGATCTCATGACAGTTTATGAATTTACACTCCTCATTTGTCTTGTGATTTTTCTCTCTCAGTTAAGATTACTATTGGCTTTACATTATATTGTCAGCTGTCACTTTATTTTTGCGCGAGGCACTTTGAGATCGGACAGCCCTTGGGACGGCTCTGCTGGCAGAAAATAAAGACGTAGAACACGCAATTTGTGGTAAATTTCACCAGATGCAGGTGAGTCTGACTGAGTCACCTATGGGTTCACAGCTGTGATTTTGTTACTTTTTTTGGTCTTTTATTTAGTTTTTAGTGCCTTGTTATTCTGAATGTCATTCTGAATGTTTTAGTTTCGGTTTTGCTGAATCCTCCAAAACGGAAGTATGCATAAAATGGGTTTTATTTTTTAATGTAAGTATTCTATAAATGTTTCAAATGTTTCGTTTGTCCATTTGTCTTTAGCATTACGTTGTAGCAGGGGTTATTTTTTTTCACTATTTATGTCGAGCTGATCCGAGTTTTTTCCCCCATATATTAACAGGGCGTTGGAACAAATGTTATCAGCCTCAGTTCACGACAGTTTTATGAATTATAAACAATATACGATGTGCGTTTAAGAATACTGGATATAATTACTGAATATTAAGGATTAAGCATAACCACTTTTATGAATCCGTCCGTTTTTTTTTTTTGTTGTTGTTTTTTTTAATGATAGAACTTTAATTAGCGCTAAAATGTGGCATCTAGCTATGTATTCAAATTATCATAAACAGAAGAATTGTAAGTTAATGTGTGTGTGTGCCCCAGCTGATACATTGCGTGTCTCATTCAAACATATTACAACTATAAAACTAAAAGCTACCTACCAAGCAACATACATATGGCAGAGCACAGAACAATATTATTCCATAAAACAAAAAGGACAATTGTGAACTAATGTTATAACTGGAAAGCCAAATAGTCTATTCTGTTTCATCTTTAAAATCCCTTTTCTCATTCATCTTGATTGAGGGGGCTGATTTGCTGAATTAAAGGGAAAGTGAAAGTGAAGTGACATGTGGTCAAGTATGGTAACCCATACTCGGAATTTGTGCTCTGCATTTAACCCATCCTAAGTGCACACACAGAGCAGTGGGCAATCAATGCTGTGGCACCCGGGGACATTCACTCCCCCCACCCACAATTCCTGCCAGACCTGAGACTCGAACTCACAACCTTTAGGTTACGAGTCTGACTCTCTAACCATTAGGCCATGAAATCAGCCTGCATATATTACATATACAAAATAAAATAGGCCTGCATGTCATTTGCTCATTTGAATCAATTCAAAAGAACAGTTTTCACACATATGTGACCCACTATAATCCCACCCAGTGACCAAACCAAAGGAACACTAAATAGCCCACTTATAAACTAATTAACTGTTATGTGTCCTCTTTCTGTCTGTGTGCATACAGTGAAATGGCAGAAGCCAGTATCTCATGGGCTGAGGATCAGTTCTGCTGTCCAGTGTGTCTGGATCTGCTGAAGAATCCAGTCACGATTCCCTGTGGACACAGTTACTGTATGAGCTGCATCTCAGATGTCTGGGATCAAGAAGATCAGAAGGGAATCCAGAGATGTCCTTTGTGTAAACAGACCTTCAGTCCAAGACCTGTTTTAGGTAAAAATGTGGTGATTGCTGAAATGGTGGAGAAACTGAAGAAGACGAGACTCCAAGCTGCTGGTCCTGCAGTTCATCACACTGGATCTGGAGATGTGCAATGTGACTCCTGCACTGGAATTAAACAGAAAGCTGTGAAGTCGTGTCTGGAGTGTCAAAACTCTTACTGTCAAAATCATCTTGAACAGCATGAGAATCTCTTCAGAAGTAAAAAACACAATCTGATGGACGCCACTGGACGACTGCAGGAGATGATCTGCTCTCAACACGATAAATTGCTGGAAATTTATTGCCGTACTGACCAGCGATGTATCTGTATGATGTGTTTGGTGGATGAACACAAAAATCATGACACTGTATCAACTGTAGCAGAACGGAAAGAGAAACAGGTACGGCTCCCTACTGAACTCATGACACTCCATGTTGTTTCTGTCCTAATTTGTTATGTGATTTTTCTCTCAATTAGGGAAACTGATGTGAGTAATTGGGTTTTGATGTGCAGTATTTGAACTCATACAGACATTAAATTATTTGCTCTAGAATGTAATAAACATTACATTTGTTTGGTATAGCTATTTTTTTTTTTTTTTTTAAAGAAACTTGCTTTCAGCAAGGATGCATTAAATTAATCAAAAGTGACACTAAAGACATTCATAATGTTACAAAATATTTCTATTTCAATTAAATCTTGTTCTTTTAACCTTCCTATTCATCAAAGAATCACTGTTTTTAACATTGCTAATAATCACAAATTTTTCTTGAGTAGCAAATCAGCATATTAGAATGATTTTTTAAGGCTCATGTGACACTGAAGACTGGAGTAATGATACTGAAAATTCAATACTACAAACTATTACTGTTTTTATTATATTTTGATAAAAATAAATTCAACCTTGTTGAGGAGAAGAGACTTCGTTACAAAAAAAAAAAAAATTATTAATTTAATCATATATCTGTTTTCTGCAGAGACATTTTGAGGATACACAGAGAAACATCCAGAAAATAATCCAGCAGAAAGGGAAAGATATTCAGGAGCTGAGAGAGGCTGTGGAGTCTCATAAGGTGAGTTTGGAAAACAAGAAAAGTTTAAGTTTTAATTAGGACTTTCCTCCGGTGCTGGAGCTCTTATAGTCCCACTAAAGCCATTGTGTGATTGTAATGTGTCTATCAGCGCTCTGCACAGACAGCAGTGGAGGACAGTGAGAGGATCTTCACTGAACTCATCCGCTCCATTGAGAAATGTTGCTCTGAGGTGAAGCAGCTGATCAGAGATCAGGAAAGAGCTGCAGTGAGTCGAGCTGAAGAACTACTGGAGCAACTGGAGCTGGAGCTCGATGATCTGAGGTGGAGAGACGCTGAGCTGAAGCAGCTTTCAGAAACACAAGATCATGTTCATTTCCTTAAGGTATTTACATTTATTCATGAATTGGTTATTTAACAGGTATAACAGCATTCTTCAGAAACATACGGGTTGAATAATGTCACCAAATTTCTCTAATAACAGGGAGTTTTTGTTTTTGTGTCTTTAGAGTTTGCCGTCTGTATCTTTCTCTGAATCTACAGTCGACTTCACTGTCGCTAATCATTCTTTTGATGATGTAGTGAAATCAGTCTCTCAACTCAGAGACAAACTGCAGCAGTTCTCTGTAGATGAGGCAGAAAAGATATCTAAAAGAGGTAAATATTTATTTTCAGAAAAGAGTTCATTAAATGTAAAAAAAAAAAAAAAGTTTAATTTTAATTTCCACATGACATGAGAATTTAACTGCAGATGTTTTTTGGTGTCTGTAGTGAAAACCGTCCAGGTCATTCAGACTCCTGAATATCAGCCCAGAGAGGAGTTCCTACAATGTGAGTAACTATGAAAACACACAAGTCTAAAATTCAGTCTAGTGGTGTTTCCTTCATTTTCACTAAATTAATTATTTAATTCAGTTCAATACTGATTTGTTTTTTTTGTGTTTTTAAACCACATGGGCTGCAACAAATAAAGGAAAATAAAAATAAACAAATGTCATTATGGGTTAGTTGCATCTGTGAAACTGAATGAAAAGTTCCATTAATGATGGATCCATTAGTCACTTTACAGTACAAACTCTTAGTGCAATTACAATTTTGACTAAAACAATTAAGTTCAATAGAATGTATGTGGTGTCACAGCTTGGTTGCAATGAAAACTGACAAAGAACAGAAGAAAACAAAGGGCTTAAATCAGGGGTGTCCAAACACCATCCTGGAGGGCTGGTGTCCTGCAGAGTTTAGCTCAAACTTGCCTCAAAACACCTGCCTGGAAGTTTCTAGTATGCCTAGTAAGAGCTTGATTAGCTGGTTCAGGTGTGTTTGATGTGTGCCTTCACGTGCTATCGGAATTATCGTAAATATGAATTTCCTAATTGGAAATTGGACGTGAACGGCCTCTCAAGTTGTATTTACTTCTGGGAAATTCAGAAATAATTTTCATACCAGAGTTTCCGAGTTGGGCGGGTCATAAAATTTAAACACGGTGGAGGGGACAACCATTGCTGCTGTCAATGCTGTTCTCACAACAACTACATCCCTTTGTCTTGTCGCTAAAGTAGTGTATTTGTAGGCTAGATATGAACGATCATTCGAAGCATATTGTATGTTTTACAAGCAGTGAAATAAGCATGTATTTGACCAAAATTCCAGAATTGTCAGCACACTGCATTTATAGCACAGTGAATGTTTATATGATTGTCAACCAATGGGATGCTACATTTTATTTTTTCCAACATTAAAGCACCTGGATACGACAAGCTCATAATCACGACTTCATAAGTGGGAAATAGGAAATTTCCGAAATTTCCCTCCATGACAAGTTTGGAACCCTTGCTTAAATACACTGACACAAACCAATCAAACAGGTTTAGACACTAATCAAACCAATGAGTAACTACAGAAACCAATAAATACAGAAAAATGAAACTGATCTAGAAATGTACTCGTTTACTAACGTAACCTCGGTTCCCTGAGATACGGGAAAGAGTACTGCGCCGCTAGACACGATAGGAAAACTCCTTTTTCTCCAATTACTGATGTCTTTTTAATAATGCAGTGAAACTGCACGGCCATTGGTTTGTGCAGTAAATAAAAAACTAACCAATGGTGAGGCAGCGGAGCTGCAGGAGCCTATGGCCACGAAGCTCTCCGAAATACGTGTGGTCATCTGGCTATATAAGCAGGCATTCTGGCATAGGATCCTCAGGTTAATTCGACTGAAGTGACGACACTGAGTCGTGCAGCTACATAGCATGGCTAGCAATGCAGTACTTGTTCCTGTATCTCAGGATGCCGAGGTTACGTTAATAACTGAGTACGTTCCCTATCGATATTTCACTCGTACAGCGTTGCTAGATGCGATGGGGAACCAGTACAATCACGCCATGCTATGATAGAGGAACGACTGAACTTGCCTTAAGCACCTAAAGCCCGGTACACACCAAGCCGACGGTCAGCTATTGGGCAGTTTTTGTTCGTCGGCCGACTAAGTTTTCTCAGTGTGTTCTGCACCATCGGCTGAAGTTGATCCTCGTCTGCTTTTTTTCGGCTGATTCGACATGTTGAATCGGCATCGGAGCTCGTCGGTCAGTCGGGCCATATGATCGTTCTGATTGGCTGTTCAGCTGGCGAACCAGTGCGCGAAAGGTGCAGAACCGACGTGCTACTTGGCTGTCGGGTGTCGAGCGTCGGCTTGGTGTGTCAGGACAACTTTGGACCCAGACGCTGCCGACGTGAGCCGACCCTGCAGTCTGCTTTCGTTGCCACTAGTTTGTCGGCGTCAGCTTTGGGCTTAAGGGTCCCAAAGAGACCAAGTATAGCAGGGTAAGCCCTGCAGGAGGCAAAGAGGGCTAAACTCACAGAGGTCAGCCCAGCCTTGGATAATTGTTCCAAGAAAAACTCTGTACAGCCTTGGCACTTAAGAAGGTACAAGAGCAGAGCTGGGTGATATGGCCAAAAAATAAATTTGATATCAATAATTATCACGATAAATGACAAATCTTTATTTATTTTAAGTTTAAAGCCAGATTTTTGCTCCAAAGTGAAAATTATTGAAACCAGACTGTTAGTTTTCCTTGACAAAATAAATATCTTAACAGAAAAATGTATTTCTTAGTTTTTGCATGTTCTAATGACTGATATTGTTTCAAATCAAGAAACAGGTTTGTGTTGCCTGATAATATTAATAATAATATATATTACTTTTTGTCTCTTAGAAATGCACATTTGATAGTAGTAGTAGCTTGGGTTAGGATGCAGATGCAAATTTTTGTTCATTATCAAATTCAGTAACATCTGTAAGAATTGTAGCAACCACATTTTTAAGTGGTGAAATTTAATAATTTTTTTTGTTTATTATTTAATAGAGTTTTTTGTTTTATTAATCATTGGTCTTCCATAGTAGCATACATTTAAATCATGATAATCACAGTTAAAATCACACATATAGCACCTCAATAGCATGGTAAAAATGTAACTATAGGTATCTGTATGAAAAACAGTAATCTAAAGACATTTAGTATAAATGCACGCATGCTATAGCTTGATCACAAAAAATACTGTAATTATATTCCATTACTCCTTTAATGCATGTAATTCATGTCTACATTAATAATGCAGTAAAATTCGATTCAAATACCCACATTTCTGCCACAATCCCAAGGTGCAGTTAGTGTTACTACAGTAAATCCATGGTAAATGATGGCGATTTGTAGCAAGCCTAGCTTAGCAAGCCTAGCTGTAGTACTGGAGATGCAGAGGCCATGAGGCCTAACACTTTCTGAAACCTCCTGAGCGGGAGAGAGGCTCCAACTTTGAAGGAAGCCACGAGCTGCTGTATGGCCAGGGCACGCTCTGTAGAGCTCTGCACAGGCCTCAAATTTAGGCCCTAGCCCGGCCCGTGTCCGACAGCTTATCAGAATTACCGGCCCGAGTCCGACCCGAGCCTTTTTTTCCCCCCTTCTCCCAAAACAGCTTATAGGCTACTACTGTTTCAGCTATTAAAATAGTTCAGTTTTGTATGTAATGGCAAAGTGATTATATTTTGTTTAGTTTTTTATTACGTTGATTTAAAAAACATTTGGAGCATTTTTTGTTCGTTATAAGTTTTTGTTTTTTAAAGAAACGAACAAGCGGCCAGCGGCATACAGTAAGCTGATCATACTCTATGTTTCATCAATTTAGCCTTCTCAAATCATCACGACTTGCCTAAAATAAAATTTATAGATATAAAACAGTTCAAGCATATAACAATGTTTAAACGTTAAACCTAGATAAATGTGCACTGTATCTAATAGTTTTTGTGGAGAGTGGAAGCTAAAGCGTGCTTTGCAGGACATGGAGACGCCAGCGCAATCACTTGCATTTTTTTCAGTGAATACACCGTCATTTTTGCTCATAAAGGTAAGAGTAATACATCATTCGGAACTGTAAAGGGTCTACTTTTATTTGTGTGCACTCACGATATCAACAAAACATTTTGCTTTTAAGGAATAAAGAAAACAAACATGCTTTCTGCTGTCTCGTCTTGAACAGGAGCGCTTCACAAAAATGAACCGAAACTCAGCGAATACATGCCTCACAGACATGATAAATATATCTATAGAATAATAGAAAGCTTTAAATTACTACTTAACGAAATAAAACAAATTGAAAAAAAAAACTCTTTCATTATAATCATAATCCATATGATGCATTTCTCTCTAAAGGCGCGTCTAATGAGGAGATGGCGAGTTAGGATCTGTAACTTCATCTTTGCAAAACGGACTCAGAAAACACTAGTTTAGTAGTAAATAATACAAATATCTCTTTACTATTTCCCCCGGACACATTCATGGTAATTACTTTTGCATGGGGCTTTGCGGCAAGCTTTAGCCTATTGTATGTATTTGAACGCAGAACTCTTACGCTGTGCTGACGGCACGCATGTTGCTGCTGTGGGACACTAAACACTGTCGAGCCTGTCTTGACTGTCGCGGCAGCATGGTCTCGTGTTGTTTCCACCAGCGTGGCATTTTTTTTCATCACTAATTAATGGATGTCTAAAATATAAAAAGCTCTTGGCAAAATTGACCCTGAGCCCCAGGCACTCCAAGTGGCTGAGGAGAAGGGACCTGTGGGATACTAGCTCGGCCTCTGACTAGCCTATGACAAGCCAGTCATTGAGACAGTTCAGAATGCAAATTCCCATCTGTCTCAGAAGGGAAAGAGCTACATCCATGCACTTTGAGAACATACGAGGAGCTAGAGACAGTCCGAAGGGAAGGAATGTATATTGATATGCCACTTCTTCAAAGGCAAATCTCAAGAATCGCTTGTAAATACATCATTTTGTACTTTTGCCCACTGACAAAGAAATGATCAGTCTGTAATTTTAATGGTCGGTTTATTTGAACAGTGAGAGACAGAATAACAACACAAAAATCCAGAAAAATGCATTTCAAAAAAGTAAATTGATTTACATTTTAATGAGTGAAATAAGTATTTGACCCCTTCGCAAAACATTACTTAGTACTTGGTGGCAAAACCCTTGTTGGCAATCACAGAGGTCAGATGTTTCTTGTAGTTGGCCACCAGGTTTGCACACATCTCAGGAGGGATTTTGTCCCTCTCCTCTTTGCAGATCCTCTCCAAGTCATTAAGGTTTCGAGGCTGAAGTTTGGCAACTCGAACCTTCAGCTCCCTCCACAGATTTGCTATGGGCTTAAGGTCTGGAGACTGGCTAGGCCACTCCAGGACATCAATGTGTTTCTTCTTGAGCCACTCCTTTGTTGCCTTGGCCATGTGTTTTGGGTCATTGTCATGCTGGAATACCCATCCATGACCCATTTTCAATGCCCCGGCTGGCTTCAATGCCCTGGCCCTGACGGTACGTGGTCCTGTCCATCGTCCCCTTGATGCGGTGCAGTTGTCCTGTCCCCTTAGCAGAAAAACACCCCCAAAGCATAATGTTTCCACCTCAATGTTTGACAGTGGGGATGGTGTTTTTGGGGCCATAGGCAGCATTACTCCTCCAAATACGGCGAGTTGAGTTGATGCCAAAGAGCTCGATTTTGGTCTCATTTGACCATAACACTTTCACCCAGTTCTCCTCTGAATCATTCAGATGTTTATTGGCAAACTTCAGTAGGGCCAGTGCATGTGCTTTCTTGAGCAGGGGGACCTTGCAGGTGCTGCAGGATTTCAGTCCTTCACAGCATAGTGTGTTAGCAATTGTTTTCTTGGTGACTATGGTCCCAGCTGCCTTGAATTCATTGACAAGATCCTCCCGTGTAGTTCGTCACCATTCTCATGATCATTGAAACTCCACGAGGTGAGATCTTGCATGGAGCCACAGACAAAGGGAGTTTGACAGTTATTTTGTGTTCCTTTCATTTGCGAATAATCGCACCAACTGTTGTCACCTTCTCACCAAGCTGCTTGGCAATGGTCTTGTAGCCCATTCCAGCCTTGTGTAGGTCTACAATCTTGTCCCTGACATCCTTGGACAGCTCTTTAGTCTTGGCCATGGTGGAGAGTTTGGAATCTGATTGATTGATTGCTTCTGTGGACAGGTGTCTTTTATACAGGTAACAAACTGAGATTAGGAACACTCCCTTTAAGAGAGTGCTCCTAATCTCAGCTCCTTACCTGTATAAAAGACACCTGGGAGCCAGAAATCTTGCTGATTGATAGGGGATCATTAAAATGCAATTAAAATGCATATCAATTGATAATTTTTTTGAAGTAAGTTTTTCTGGATTTTTTGCTGTTATTCTGTCTCTCACTGTTCAAATAAACCTACCATTAAAATTATAGACTGATCATTTCTTTGTTTCTTTGATCAAATAATTTTTTCCCCACTGTATTGTCCCCAAAACCCACTTTGACACTCTGGGGATGGCCTGCCAGGCCTCGTCCCAGGTCAGTCGCGCAGTCGTCCGTGTGGGAAGCCTCTCTGTGAGAGTAAGGCATGCGACGCTTGCGCGGACGTGAGCTTACTTGCATCCGAGCACTGATTTCCTCTGCCCCACTGTTTTTTCCTCACAGGATCCTGAGAGAAAAAAACGAGAGGGCGCGAGGGGCAGAGTCGCTCTCTGAAAAGAAAGCGATCCGCGAGCGCAGAGAGGTGAGACTCATGTTCTCGCAATGAGGACAGTCCATCTCCGTGAGCACGGCTTCCGCATGGGATTTCCTCGGGCAGGAGACGCACTCGCTGTGGCTGTCATCAACATGCAGGGGAGCCCTGCACGAGCCATTTTGGCGGGCTCTGGCAGACTTCATGGCCTTGTGAAGCTCTGCTGCCTCGCCATTGGTTCGTTTTTTATTCACTGCACAAACTAATGGCCGTGAAGTTACACTGCGTTATTAAAAAGGCTTCAATAATCAGAGAAAAAGGAGTCTTCCCATCGCGTCTAGCAATGCAGTACGAGTAAAGTATATATGAAGTATTTCGACTGACAAGAAATTTAGCTTTACATTTTACATAAATCATATTGACACTTGTAATGTTATTTTATCATGAACAAGTAACTGTAAATGGTTTAGCCTTTATCATACAAGAATAAATTACAGTAACACATTCACATGAGGTGAAACACTGTTACCTGTCATGAATAAATATGTGTTTATCTCCAACAGATTCTCATCCAGTGGTGCTTACAGCCAAGAAGCCCAAACCCCCAGCTCCCACCCCCGCAAGCCCATTTGAGGGGTGGAAAACCAAACCCTTGGCCCCCACCTCCGCAAGCCCATTTGAGGAGTGGAAGCCCAAACCCACGGGCCCCACCTCCGCAAGCCCGTTTGAGGAGTGGAAGCCCAAACCCTCGGCCCCCAAATTTGCAAACCCGTTTGAGGGGTGGAAGTCCAAACCCCCCGCCACCACCTCTGCAAGCCCGTTTGAGGAGTGGAAGCCCAAACCCTCAGCCCCGACCTCCGCAAGCCCGTTTGAGGAGTGGAAGCCCAAACCCTCGGCCCCCAAATTTGCAAACCCGTTTGAGGGGTGGAAGCCCAAACCCCAGGCCCCCAACTACGCAAACCTGTTTGAGGGTGGAAGTCCAAACCCCCCGCCCCCACCTCTGCAAGCCCGTTTGAGGAGTGGAAGCCCAAACCCTCGGCCCCCAAATTTGCAAACCCGTTTGAGGGGTGGAAGCCCAAACCCCAGGCCCCCAACTACGCAAACCTGTTTGAGGGGTGGAAGTCCAAACCCCCCGCCCCCACCTCTGCAAGCCCGTTTGAGGAGTGGAAGCCCAAACCCTCAGCCCCGACCTCCGCTAGCCCGTTTGAGGAGTGGAAGCCCAAACCCCCGGCCCCCACCTCTGCAAGCCCGTTTGAGGGGTGGAAGCCCAAACCCCCAGCCCCCACTTCCGCAAGCCCCTTTGAGGAGTGTAAGCCCAAACCCTCAGCGCCCAAATTTGCAAACCCGTTTGAGGGGTGGAAGCCCAAACCCCCGGCCCCCACCTTTGCAAGCCCATTTGAGGAGTGGAAATCCATCTATGCAAGCCCATTTGGGGGAGGGGGGTCCAAACCTCCACCCCATAAACCTACTTGAGCTGATGGAGTCCAAAATACCACGCACCTACCTCCCCTTACTTATGTCCAAACAATCCGCCACCCACCCTGTGATTTATATAAGCAGATCATTTTGAAAAATCAGTTTACTAAAGTAAAATATTTGACAGTTAAAAATGTTTAAATTGTTTATTGTTTGCACAGATTTGCCCGTCTGTTTGTAAGCTTGGTTTGTCTTAGGTTTTTGTTTGTATTTTGATTACTTTTTTTTAAACATTCAAATTTATGAGGGCATGTTAATTTAAAACCTAAATAAATTATTCCACAGTGTTGCAGTCCACTTTGCAGGAATAACCTGCCAGGTATTTTTCACAACATTTGTACAATATTTTATTTTGGTTACAAATTCTTTCCTTTTTGAATAAAATTATTCAGAACTTCACAGTATTATTTAAAAGCACTGAATGTTCTGTTGGGGTTTAGGAAAGCGGTTGGATGAGATTTGAAAAGAGGTTAGAGAAACTATGCTCATAAAGTTCCAGTAATGCAGGCAAGCAACAACAACAAATCACCCAAGAAACCTGAACTGACAAAAAAATGTATTTGTTTAACTTGACAACTAATTTCCACATGGTGCTTGTTTGTGTTAGAAAATTTAACTGCAACCAATAATAGTAATGATAATAGTAAAATAAAAATCTGTCATTCATGTGACTGGCACGTAGACCTGAAGGGAAACATCCATTTTGAATTGCAGCACAGGCGTGTGAATTTTCTATCTGTTTCAAGCCACAAATATTTTATTGACCTACAACAGAGGTGCCCAACCCTGTTCCTGGAGATCTACCTACCTGCAGAGTTAAGTTACAACCCTGCATCAGCTCACCTGCCTGTTATTATCAAGTGCTCCTGAAGATCTTAATTAGCTGGTTAAGCCGTGTTTGATCACGGTTGGAGCTGAACTTTGCAGGAAGGTAGATCTCCAGGAACAGGGTTGGGCACCACTGACCAACAATATTCAGCTCCCGCTGTTAGCTGGGAATAGTTGCTGCATTTGGGGTAAAAACGACAGAATTATTTATTGTGTAAAGTGCCAAGAATATAAGGAGACCTGGGTTGCACTGTCTGTTCATTCACACGCATCTATTGGATTGGCAGCTGCCTTTAGCAGTATCTTTACCGATTACCTCTGTTGTTCAAAGCATTCGGCATGATTGACTGTGCGTGATGTCACTTCCAAATACAAACACGCCCTATAGAATAGTCCCGCCCCTGACACTGATTGACAGGTTTCTGTGTAAGGCATTCAAATTCAAATGCTAAAGGAAGTTTTGGTTACATGCGCGACACAGTGAGAGTGAAAAAGCAGATGTGGTAATTAATATTGCTATTTAAATATGACAGGCTCATAACTTGTTAGACATGGGAAATACAGTTGCAAATAGACTTTGCTTTTCCATTTGAAATTTGGCAGTCACTGTGCATTCGCAAAAACACAAATGCAAACGGTAATGCAAGATTTGCAATTGCATTTGGATTATGTCTCTATTTTTGTGTCCACATATTGAAAACGCAATTGAAAATACAATTTCCAATTCCTTTTGAAAACTGTCGGGAATATCCTTTCATACAGATGAGTCTAGGACAAGGATACTCAAATCTGGCTCGCAAGATCCAATTTCCTGCAGAGTTTAGCTCTAACCCTAGTCAAACACACCTGAGCATGCTAATCAATGTCTTCAGGATTATTAGAAAATCACAGGTAGGTGGGTTTGATCAGGATTGGAGCTAAACTCTGCAGGAAAGTGGATCTCGCGAGCCAGATTTGAGGATCACTGGTCTTGGATATGAATGCATATGCACTAAATTGCACTTTAAGCATTTTCTTTTAAATGTTTTTTTTATGGGAAATGTTTCAATTTCAATGAAGTTTCAAACATGATCCAGTTATGATATTGTAGTGATTTGTGTTGTGTCACAGGGTAGTTGGCAAAAGTACGGAAATCAATTAGGATGCATCCTGCAAAGAGATCATCATGGTCAGTTCAGAGTATTTTAACATTTCAGCCAGCCAAACTGGAATCATTTAGTCATCTAAAACAGAGGTTCCCAACCACTGGGTCGCGACCCACTACCGGGCCGTTGGAAGAATTGCTACCAGGTCGCAAGAACATTCTGGGGAAAATGTGTATACTATTTACTGTGCATTAATGATTGCTCTAATTATTCTGTATTTTCGTTGTATGCGATTGATATGGAGTATCAATTTGAAGATTTCATGTTAAATTAGTAAATGAAAGATTGCTCTGATCTGTCATATATTAGGGGTTAATTAATGGAGCGCAGTTAATCCGTGATTCGTACAATGAAATTAAATGAAAGAGAACTCGGACCATTACTCACACGCTGTTCTTGCACCCTGCCAAAGCGCGCACAAGCTGAATCAACATATTTTGTTGATCCTGGATCAACATTACTGTCCAAAAATATAGACTAAACCTAACCCTACCCATAATTTATTCCTAAAATCAGTGGGAAATGATAGCTCATTAACAAGGGTGCTCACCCACAAGCATAGAGACATGTTTCAGCACACGAATACCAAGTTGATTCCTCTTTCATGTCTCCCTACACTCTAAAAAATGCTGGGTTAAATACAACCCAGTGCTTGGTAAATATTGGACAGAACACATGCTGGGTTGTTTTCAACCAAAAGTTGGGTTAAATGTTTAAGATATATGAAGATATAGCCTTCATAAATAGCGCACTAGTGTTCTCGTTAATGCATCTCTTCCTGATAGAGACAGATCTAGATTCAGTGGTAACAGAGATCAATATATCAAAGAAAATACAGAAGTGATCAGATAGTGCTACATCCTTAATAACAATAGATGAAATATTTAGACCTCTACTGATGAGTAAATCTAGAGTGTGTCCACGATTGTGTGTGGGTCCATGCACATGCTGAATCAGGTCAAAAGTGTTTAAAACAGTTATAATTTATTTTGCAGTAGAATTGTTGCTGCCGCTGGCGTCATGTCCTGGAGACGCTGTGTTTCATTGTGAAAGTGAAAGGACTTTGTTTGGGCTTCCAAAAGAGGACACAACTAGAAATCAGTGGATAAGTTATATTTACAACACTGTTCCAGAACAGTTCAACCCAAATATTAGAGTGTGTGCATTGCATTTTACTGAGGACTATTTCCTGAACCTGGGAGAGTAGCCTACAATACTGGCTTGCACAAAGGCTGTTTCCATAAAGAGGGGCAATTCCAACTTTAGTACACTTATACTGTAAGTGTACTAAATAATTTTGATGGTTTTTCTCTTTTCTTTTACGCTTGACTGAGATGCTCCTCGCTGAATTTGAAGAGGAGGTTCAGTGTTGATTCAGTTTATATAGCAAAAGGGAGGAGAAAGCCTTTCCCACATCTTTTGTTGTAGATGTCAATGATTGTGTCCAATCAGTCTTTACAGTATTTGATCACAGATAGATTTATCTGTCATTTAAGTTCATGCGAGCATGGATGGGTGGCGTAACATGCTCATCTATAAAAACTATATTAAAAAAATGACAAAAGATCAAAGAAAATATGACCTATGGCAATCGTGACATGACCCCGTGACATTCATCTGATACAGCATTTCATCCACATGATTTTATAAACCGACTTAGATTTTTATTCTGGTTCTTTGTTTGTTTTTTGTTTTTTTACAGCAGTATACCTTCCCTAATGAACATGCAGCTCAATAATTGTCTGTTTTTTTATTTATTTATTTATTAAATTATATAAAATAAAAATAACATTTTTAAAAAGAAAGTATTCTTATAATTATTTTATATTTTAATTTTACTGTGTAATTAATTATGTAGTTTATTATTAAAATAAATCATTTTACTAGAACAATTAGCAGCCTGCAATTTCTCTCTTCAGTAGCAGATGTCAGTATGAGATCACAGTTCTCTGTTAAACATGAGATTAGTCTTTCACCTCTCAAATCATGTATTTGAAAATGCAATTGACTTTTAATTAATGAAGATCCTACAGTACAGTTTCAGATCTGACACACACATTCACATATTTTACTTTGTATAATTTAATCCCGTGTCAATGATAAAGAAATAACAACGTTTTAGGGCATTTTTTTTAATTGAATAACAAATTATGAAAAACATACATTTATATTTAGTCATTTAGCAGACACTTTTATCCAAAGCGACTTACAAATGAGGACAATGGAAGCAATCAAAATCAACAAAAGAGCAATGATATGCAAGTGTTATAACAAGTCTCAATTAGCTTAACGCAGTACACATAGCAAGGTTTTTTTATTATTATATAATAAATAAAAAGAAAACAGATAGAATAGAAAAAGAATAGAGCAAACTAGTGTTAGCGGCCTTTTTTGCTTTTGTTAATTGTATAATAAATAAAAAGAAAACAAATAGAATACAAAAAGATTAGAAAAGCGTTAGTATTTATTATTTATTTATTTCACGAATAGAATTAGAATAGAGAGTGCTAGAGTTAGAGGGTCAAATAAAGATATATACAAGCCTTGAATCATGTTAATTAGAAAAAAAAAGAAATCTACCGAGGGCTTTTAGACCAAATTGAGATCTGGATTGTTATGAGACGGTTAGACGGTTCTTATTCCAAACTCCTCTCTGTTTCCCCTGTTCCTCTTTTGGCTCAAAATTAGGAGAAAATAGAAACATCCTTTTACTTTTTATAACTGTAAGTAGGTTAGTGGGTTCAACATAAATAAATAAACATAAAAAGAGTATGATGCATTCTTGTTCATTCTTGTTGTCCTTTACCTCCTCCTTCATCTTATTGTTTCCTTGTAGTTTTTCTTCTTTTCATGATTTTCTCCTCCTTCTAATTGTTCTTCTTCTTTGTCGTTGTCTTCATCTTCATATTCTCTTCCTTCTCCCCCTTTCCGTTGTTTTGTTTTTAGAAAATGTAAAATTGAAATTTGAATTATTTTTTTCTCAGTGAGGGGGGGACCAGCGTTTAGTTTGTAATGTGACTTATTATTAGCTCTAGTATTGGCTTTGTCTGGTATTTTGAATTATGAACTAAATGTATACACACACAAACATTACAAACGCTCAAACTTTAATTGTTTCTTTGATATTTATTAACAAATGAAAGCTATGTAAAAAAAAAAAAATAAAAAAAAAAAAACAGAATAAATGAATATATGTTTTACATTTATTTATTTTGTTAAATAATTTTGTTAACTGTATTTATAAAATTTATTACATTTCAAATATTAATTCAAAACTAGGCTATATATTATAATATTGTCAGTTTTATATATTTATATACAATATATAAATATAAAATAAATATATATACTTGTCAATTTTAAAGTGATTATTATATTTACATTTTTATTTTTAGGTTTTACGTTTTTATTTGTATGTATAAATCTCAATTTTGAAAAATTGACACTTAAGACTGGTTTTGTGGTCCAGGGTCACATTTAAAAAAAAAAAAAAAATAAGAATAATTTACTTTATTTTAAAAATAAATAAATAAAACAAAATAGTTCTGAAAAAATATCTGGTTCTTAAAAACTAGTCAGTTCTGATCAAATAAAACAAAATAAAATAATAAAAAAATATTATTTCATAAATCATAACTTAATTGTAAATGCCCACACTGCCAAAAGCACCAAAAGTTGGTTATATGATCATGGTGTTGGTGTGCTTGACTGGCCAGCAAACTCACCAGACCTGAACCCCACAGAGAATCTGTCAAGAGGAGAATGAGAAACAAGAGACCAAAAAATGCAGATGAGCTGAAGGCCACTGTCAAAGAAACCTGGGCTTCCATACCACCTCAGCAGTGCCACAAACTGATCACCTCCATGCTACGCCGAATTGAGGCAGTAATTAAAGCAAAAGGAGCCTCTACCAAGTATTGAGTACATATACAGTAAATGAACATACATGTCCATGTTAAGTCCACTGTTTCTTTTCAGTTATCAGAAATATTCTCATTTATCTCATGATTTCATATGAAGCTTTTAGTTGAAGTCACTGGTATGACCTACTTTATTGTTAGGGAATTGTAAAAAAAAAAACCAAAAAAAAAAAAACCTAGAATACAAATTGATTAAACATGTGGTTTGATATCTTGCAGCAGACATTTTGAAAAATGCATTTTTAAAACATAAATATTACGAAATAACTGCATAATTACATTTTACTACTGGAAACATCGCCATTTTTCTCTGGTTCCGTGTGAGGTGCAGCGGTCAAGCCGTAGCTCTCAGAATACTCCCAGTTCACAAGTTGTAATTACGAGTTCTACGAAGACGTGAATGCTTTTTTAAAGCTGGTATCTCGTAATTACGGTAATTACGATATGGTGTGAATGCACCTTTATGTCACCAGTAGTTCCTATAGAACTGTTTTAGATCCTACTCTGAAGTAGGAGCTAACAGGGGCTGCATCCCAAAACTTAGGCAGCTGCCTCACTACCTCGCTGCCTTATGAGGCAATGACTTTGCAGGCAGCGTTTTTGCACCACATGAAACTGATTTCAGACAGGCTTCTGAGGTAGCGTAACGGTTTAATTATCTACAACAAAATAGAACGAGTTTTGGTGATAACTAAACAAATATTTAATTACTGTAATACTAATTTCTGACTAGAAATAACATCAAACGTGCAAAACGTTAATCAGAAATAAACTAACCACCAAACGCAACTTTCAGACGCCATCTTTATTTTTAGCTCAACCGTCACGGAACGGAACGCACAGGATTGTGGGATATCAAGCGAAGGATACATCTATTGCTGCCTTCAAAAATCGATCAGATGAAGGCATCTCAGGAGACAGGAAGTGAAGCTAACTTTGGATTCGGACGTGCCTTGATGCCTTCCTGCCTTGGAATGTGTCCTCCGAAGGCAGCATTTTTCAGTTTTCGGATGCAGCCAGGGTATTTCGAACATCACCTGACCAAACCCGGAAAATAGGTCTCATTACTTGTCGGAGAACGTGTTAACAGCCGTATTAAATAATGGCGATATCTATAGAATTTTAAGTAATCAGTTAAACTAGCAAGCTGTTTTTATTGTTTACATTTAACTCAATTTTTATATTGAAATGTTAGTGAAATGAATAAAAATAAACAACTTTTAGATATCAATCCTTATATGTGATGGTGTCACGTATCGTTGGAGCCAGGGAAACGAGGAAACGTGGAGCTTCGGAACAAAGGACAGAACCAGCAGAGACTCTTGAGGGCGCTCTGGAGGCACGGACTCTTGGAGGCGCTCTGGAAGCACGGAGATAGGGAGGCGTCTTCGTGGCGCAGGCACTGGGGGGCGCTCTGGAAGCGTGGAGCTAGGGAGGCGCCTTCGTGGCGCAGGCACTGGGGGGCACTCTGGAAGGCTGGACGGGACCAGCGGAGATGCAGGAGGGCTGGACGGGACCAGCGTAGACGCAGGAGGGCTCTTGCGAGGGGCAGGCACTGGCGGGCACTTAAGATTCTCTGGCGGGCTTGCAATACTCTCGGGCGGCGGGCTTGCCATTCTCTCTGACGGCGGGCTGGTTCCGACTCGGGACCGGACACTTCCCACCGGTAGACACCTTCCCTCCAGCACAATCCTGTGGTGTCTGGGAGGTCCACGGGGCGGTGGTAAGAGACCCCGAGCCGGAACAGGTGGAGGATGGTCACGTCGTCCAACGCGACCCCCACGGCCAATTTGCAGAACTCCTCCGCGAATTCGTAGAAAGGGAGATCCACCATCATTCCCACTAGCCACTTTGGCGGGCTGAATTTTATATACATGTAACAGACCTCAATTTTATAGAAGAGTTCAAACGAGGAGTTCAAATTAAAAGGCTAGTTCACCCAAAAATGAAAATTAGCCCATGTTTTACTCACCCTCAAAACATTCTAGGTGTATATGACTTTCTTCTTTCAGACGAATCCAATCAGAACATTTTTTTATTTTTTAAATTCTTGCTCTTCCAAGTGTTAGAATGGATAGAGTAGGCGGGAGTTCTTGTTCAACAGTCCAAAAGTAGTCAAATAAAGCATGCGCATCCATAATAAAACGTGCCTCACACGGCTCCGGGGGTGGCCTCCTGTAGCGAATCCATGCATTTGTGTAGGAAACATATCCTTATTTAAAATGTTATAAACATTTTTTCTCACTCCTGCTGACTGTCATACATGCAATCCGTTCCGGCAGATGACGTATATGCCGGTGAGATATGCTAGTCTTGCGAATTTGTTTACAGCAAAGGAAGCAAATATTCCTTACTTTACAAAAGGACCAGTCTACCACTCTCCTCTTAGCTTATATCGAAATCCTCCTACATTTTTCTTTACAAATCCTCATTTTGTGCTTCTAATTCGTGATCGGTGTTTTGTTTTGCTCTCTCCTCTGCGCTTCTGCATTCGTCACTAATCTCCGGCGCATGCGCAATGCATATGTCCTACGTTATAATAATTATAATAATAATAATAATAATTTGTTACATTTTATATAGCGCTTTTCTAGGCACTCAATGCGCTTCACATACAAGGTGGGGGGGATCTCCTCAACCACCACCAGTGTGCAGCATCCACCTGGATGATGCGACGGCAGCCATAGTGCGCCAGAACGCCCACCACACACCAGCTTATTGGTGGAGAGGAGACAGAGTGATGAAGTCAATCAGTGTTTGGGATGATTAGGAGGCCATGATGCTCAGAGACCAATTGGCAAATTTGGCCAGGATGACGGGGTAACACCCCTACTCTTTTTCGAAGGACATCCTGGGATTTTTAATGACCACAGAGAGTCAGGACCTCAGTTTAACGTCTCATCCGAAGGACATACAGTGGGGCAAAAAAGTATTTAGTCAGCCACCAATTGTGCAAGTTCTCCCACTTAAAAAGATGAGAGAGGCCTGTAATTTTCATCATAGGTATACCTCAACTATGAGAGACAAAATGAGAAAAAAAAAATCCAGAAAATCACATTGTAGGATTTTTAAAGAATTAGTTAGTAAATTCATCGGTAAAACAAGTATTTGGTCACCTACAAACAAGCAAGATTTCTGGCTCTCACAGACCTGTAACTTCTTCTTTAAGAGGCTCCTCTGTCCTCCACTCGTTACCTGTATTAATGGCATCTGTTTGAACTCGTTATCAGTATAAAAGACACCTGTCCACAACCTAAAACAGTCCAACTCCAAACTCCACCATGGCCAAGACCAAAGAGCTGTCAAAGGACACCAGAAACAAAATTGTAGACCTGCACCAGGCTGGGAAGACTGAATCTGCAATAGGTAAGCAGCTTGGTGTGAAGAAATCAACTGTGGGAGCAATTATTAGAAAATGGAAGACATACAAGACCACTGATAATCTCCCTCGATCTGGGGCTCCACGCAAGATCTCACCCCGTGGGGTCAAAATGATTACAAGAACTGTGAGCAAAAATCCCAGAACCACACGGGGGACCTAGTGAATGACCTGCAGAGAGCTGGGACCAAAGTAACAAAGGCTACCATCAGTAACACACTGCGCCGCCAGGGACTCAAATCCTGCAGTGCCAGACGTGTCCCCCTGCTTAAGCCAGTACATGTCCGGGCCCATCTGAAGTTTGCTAGAGAACATTTGGATGATCCAGAAGAGGATTGGGAGAATGTCATATGGTCAGATGAAACCAAAATAGAACTTTTTGGTAAAAACTCAACTTGTCGTGTTTGGAGGAGAAAGAATGCTGAGTTGCATCCAAAGAACACCATACCTACTGTGAAGCATGGGGGTGGAAACATCATGCTTTGGGGCTGTTCTTCTGCAAAGGGACCAGGACGACTGATCCGTGTAAACAAAAGAATGAATGGGGCCATGTATCGTGAGATTTTGAGTGAAAACCTCCTTCCATCAGCAAGGGCATTGAAGATGAAACGTGGCTGGGTCTTTCAGCATGACAATGATCCCAAACACACCGCCCGGGCAACGAAGGAGTGGCTTCGTAAGAAGCATTTCAAGGTCCTGGAGTGGCCTAGTCAGTCTCCAGATCTCAACCCCATCGAAAATCTTTGGAGGGAGTTGAAAGTCCGTGTTGCCCAGCGACAGACCCAAAACATTACTGCTCTAGAGGAGATCTGCATGGAGGAATGGGCCAAAATACCAGCAACAGTGTGTGAAAACCTTGTGAAGACTTACAGAAAACGTTTGACCTCTGTCATTGCCAACAAAGGGTATATAACAAAGTATTGAGATGAAATTTTGTTATTGACCAAATACTTATTTTCCACCATAATTTGCAAATAAATTCTTTAAAAATCCTATTTTCATTTTGTCTCTCGTAGTTGAGGTATACCTATGATGAAAGTTACAGGCCTCTCTCATCTTTTTAAGTGGGAGAACTTGCACAGTTGGTGGCTGACTAAATACTTTTTTGCCCCACTGTATGTCCTACGTTGTCCACCAGAACGGCTTGCATGTATGACAGTAATATAATTTTTAATATAACTCCGATTGGATACATCTGAAAGAAGGAAGTCATATACATCTAGGATGCTTTGAGGGTGAGTAAAACATGGGGTAATTTTTATTTTTGGGTGAACTAACCCTTTAAGTGACTTACAAGCCGAATTTCGGAAATGTTGGGACATTTTTAAATTTGAATAAAATGAAAACTAAAAGACTTTCAAATCACATGAGCCAATATTGTACTCAAAATAGAACATAGAGAACATAACAAATGTTTAAACAGAGAAATTTTACACTTTTATCCACTAAATGAGCTCATTTCAAATTTGATGCCTGCTACAGCTCTCAAAAAAAGCAAGAAATTTTGAAAAGATTCAGCTGGGAGAACATCTAGCAACTAATTAAGTTAATTGACATCAGGTATGTAACATGATTAACTATAAAAGGGATTTCTTAGAGAGGCAGAGTCTCTCAGAAGTAAAGATGGGCAGAGGCTCTCCAATCTGTGAAAGAGTGCGTAAAAAGATTGTGAAATACTTTAAAAACAACATTCCTCAATGTCAAATTGCAAAGGCTTTGCAAATCTCATAATTGCATAACATCATCAAAAGATTCAGAGAAACTGGAGAAATCTCTTTGCGTAAGGGACAAGGCTGAAGACCTTTGTTGGATGCCCATGGTCTTTGGACCCTCAGACGACACTGCATCACTCATCGGCATGATTCTGTCATTGACATTACTAAATGGGCCCAGGAATACTTACAGAAACCACTGTCGGTAAACACAATCATCTGCAAATGCCAACTATAGCTCTATCATGCAAAAAGGAAGCCATATGTGAACATGGTCCAGAAGCGCCGTCGTGTCCTCTGGGCCAGTGTAGATGTTCAACTACACTGATATTCTATGTTAAAACAAGCTCCTTTTCTACTGATTATGTTTTTTTCTTCTTGAAACCATGGAAAGAAGTAGAAACACTTAAATAACACATGTAAATATCAGGTATGATTTACTTGTTTCACTTGTTGAACAGAATCTGTTGCAGGAATGACTCAAAGTCTGTTCACATCTCTGTGGTTAGATCAGTGTGCACAATAATGTGTCTTTGACCTTCATTACGTATGTTTTGATTATACTGTGTTGTAAATAAAATACAAATAATTTAAAAAACCCTTTTTTTCAATCTCCTCACATTCTCTCTTACCTGCCATTACCAGGCCATTGCCAAGGAGGCCTATTATGTCCCTTTTTACAAGATGTCTCAGGTGTCCCCAGAATTTGTCTGTGAAGTTTCAGCTCAAAATTCCCCACAGATAATGTATTATATCATTTTGAAAATGCCCATTTTGAGTGGAAGCAGAAACCTTTTTTTTTTCATGCATGTTTCTTTAAATGCAAATGAGCTGCTGCTCCCCGCCCCCTTTTCCAGAACAGGGCTGTGCCTTTACTGCTCGTGCCTGGAACACTCTGCTAAAAAAACCTCTGCTTGGTTTTTATTATCATGTCTAATGCGCTGAAATCATGCATTTTAAAGCCATATCAGTTTAAACTTTTGATATAGGGTTTTCTGAGTGCACACATCCGAAGCACGTGAAGATAAACAGCTGGGAAAGAAATTGCATGTTTATATTAGATCTTTATATACAGTAAATAAATCAGTAAATCCACTGAGGCTGTGCAGCAAACGACAGAACGGTTAGCATGATTTGCCCGAGCTTTTACCATGGTTAGAACTGGTAAAACGCTGTTGCTTGCAAAAACAAAATGACGGCATCGTGGGAAATTATGGGGCGGTAATATTATAATAAGATTCCCTTACCATGTCACCGGGGGAGCTAAATATGACACGCTCGTTTTTTCACATGCTTGCAGAAAAAAGCTTACCAAATCAAGGTCATTTTTCACGTTTTATGGGTGGTAGATGCACTGGGGACCCGATTATAGCACTTAAACAAGGAAAAAGTCACATTTTCATGACATGTCACCAAAAGGTTCCAAATTAAGATCACAGCAGAACAACTGTGCATCTCTGAGCAACACACCATGGTGTTCCCTTACTGAAACAGCAAGAGCCAATCTGTCCCGCAGCATCAAAAATGGAAAACGGTCATATGCTCAAAAAATCAACAATCACTTCACAGACAGCAGAGACACACGGAGTCTGTGGCAAGCCATTCAGACCATCACAGACTACAAGCCCCCGCCACAGGCCTGTGATGATGACATATCCCTCCCAGATACACTCAACCACTTTTATTCACGGTTTGAAATGCAGAATGACACACCTGCACAAAAACTGCCCACACCTCCCAACGACCAGGCGCTCTGTCTGTCTCCAGCCGACGTAAGGAAGACCCTATCTAGGATCAACCCACACAAGGCTGCGGGTCCTGACAACATACCTGGCCGTGTACTGAAAGACTGTGCTGAACAGCTGACAGATGTCCTAACAGATATCTTCAACACCTCGCTGAGCCAGGCAGTCGTCCCCACATATCTCAAATCTACAACAATCATACCAGTACCAAAGAAATCACCTGTGTCCTGTCTAACTGACTACCGTCCCATAGCACTGACTCCAATCATGATGAAGTGCTTTGAGAGGTTAGTCATGCACAACATCAAAACCAGCCTCCCCAACACACTCGATCCGCTCCAGTTTGCATACCGTCCAAACCGTTCCACGGACGATGCAATTTCCTCCACTCTCCACCTGGCTCTTACCCACCTAGAAAACAAAGACTCTTATGTTAGAATGCTGTTCATTGACTTCAGCTCAGCATTCAACACAATAATCCCACAACAGCTCATAAATAAACTAAACCTGCTGGGCCTTAACAACTCCCTCTGTAATTGGATTCTGGACTTTCTAACCGGAAGACCTCAGTCAGTCCGTGTCGGCCACAACGCCTCGAGCACTACCACACTGAGCACAGGTGCCCCTCAAGGCTGTGTGCTCAGCCCGCTGCTCTTCACGCTGCTGACCCATGACTGCACTGCCAAGTCCAGCTCCAACCACATCATAAAGTTCGCTGATGACACAACAGTGGTAGGCCTCATCAGCAACAACGATGAAACGCACTACAGAGAGGAAGTGGCACAGCTGGCGAAGTGGTGTGGCACTAACAACCTGTCCCTCAATGTGAGTAAGACAAAGGAGGTTGTGATGGACTTCAGGAGAAACTCCGTTGACCACCCCCCACTGACCATCGACAGTTCGCCTGTGGAGAGAGTCAGCAGCACTAAATTCCTGGGGGTGCACATCACAGAGGATCTCACCTGGACCGCCAACACCATGTCACTCTCCAAGATGGCACAACAGTGCCTACACTTTCTGTGTAGGCTGAAAAGTGCAAGTCTCCCTCCACCCATCCTCACCACTTTCTACAGGGGCACCATTGAGAGTGTGCTGACCAGCTGCATCACTGTCTGGTACGGGAACTGTACCGCAGCAGACCGCAAGACCCTCCAGCGGACAGTGAACACAGCTGCAAGGATCATCGGTGCCCCTCTCCCCTCCATCCTGGACATTTTCCTCACACGATGCTCCAGCAAAGCCAATAGTATCGTGAAGGACTCCACACACCCCTCCCACAGTCTCTTCCAGCTCCTACCATCAGGAAGACGGTACCGGAGCATCAGAGCCCGCTCTGCCAGACTGTTCAACAGCTTTTTCCCCCAGGCTGTGAGAGCCCTGAACTCAAATCACCCTACCCCTCTCTGAACCCCCATACAAACCCCCTACTTCCCGAAACATGGACCATCTGAAACTTATGGAACTTTTTTTTTGTGCAATCAAAGTGTGCTACACACAGGTGAGTGGGCCTGTACAAACCACCTGTAGTAGCACACTCTCCTCCTCTATGCGCACTAGTCACTTTTCACACACACTGCTGTGTGTACACAAATCCCACAAAAAGACTCAGTAATATACGTATGTTTACATGCTCATGCACTACAAATCATCCTGCACTGTTCCCCAGCCAGCTGCTGACTCACAATGTTTCTCTTCGCACATGTACAGTATTTATCTGAAGCACTCGTATAGTTTGTATAGTTTGTATAGTATATTTATAGTCAAAATCTTATCAGTAGGATAGTTGTGTATAGGTTTATATTGTTTTACTTCATTGCTGTATGCCTGTATTTATGTAGCACCGTGGTCCTGTGAGGCACGACATTTCGTTCCACTGGAATGACAATAAAGCTCAACTTGACTTGACTTGAATCATTCAGTGTTTTGAAGGAATTAAGTGAGAGTAAATGATTCAATAACGCATTCATAAAGACAGGTGCAGCATCCCAATTTACCTACTATACTACACTCTTAAAGTATATGTTTATTTGGTGAAGAAAATTTACATTTTTGAGTGTGCAGCACAAGAGTAGGCAAGCTTTGGGACATAGGCCTATCACCATCATACCATGGCATCTTTAAAGGGGTCATGAACCGAGAAACCAAAATTTTGAATACCAATACCAAATACCAAACTTTTGACATATAAGAGGGCATTGTACTATAATCCTGTAGAACTCAAAACTTTGTCGGTATTCTGTTATTTTACTCTATTTATATTGGTTATTTTTTAATACATTTCTATACAGTTTGTGACGCGTGTCCCGGGACCTTATCAGCGTCGCCCTGGAAACGGAGGAGAAGCACCTGCACGCCATTAACGCGGGCTGGCCGGCCACACCTGAACCTCATTACGAGGCAGACATATAAGCCACCAAGAGGCGCATTTGAGGAAGACATGACTCCAGTGAAGCATCACTCACTTTTCTCTCCTTCTCTCCTCAGAGAGCAGCGTTTAGCCGGCCAGCCCGAAGCACCTGCACCGCACGGACACCGGACACTGGGCACTAACGCACTCGGAGCACTGAAAAGAAGTTGATCCTGGAGCACGAAGACACAGCACCTGAATTCTACGGCACGCCACTCATTTCACTCAATAAAACGCACCCTTCGGGGCATTTATTGCACTCATCCTGTCGTGTGATTCTTCCGCCCGTTACACTGGTGGAGAATGCGGGCATAACACCGGAAGAATCACCGACAAGCACTTTTTTTTCCCCCGCCGATAACGCACCCCTCTCTCTTTTCTTTGTGGATTCACATTCAGGTGGCGTCGACTCCCCAGCCATGGAAGAGCTGCTGAAGCATCTGACAGAAGTGAGCATTCGCCAACAGCAGATCGTGGAGCATATGGCTGCCCGTCAGGAGAGGTAGAGCGCGAAATTGCCGCCCTCCGGACCGCCTCCGCCCAGCGGGTTCCGCTGCCCGACCCCCGCGCCCGAGCGCCAGCGTTAATACCGAAGATGACGGCCCACGACGACGTGGAGAGTTTCCTGCTCATGTTCGAGACCACCGCGAGTCAAGAAGGCTGGTCGCGGGACGAGTGGGCGCGCGCTGGCGCCGCTGTTGACCGGCGAGCCCCAACGAGCCTGCCAGCGATGCCACCGGAGCTGAGGGATTCGTATGAAGATCTCAAAAAGGAAATCTTGTCCCGGGTAGGACTCTCCCCCATCGCGGCCGCCCAGCTGGTGCACGAATGGGAATATTCCAGCCGGTTGCCAGCCCGCGCCCAAGCTGCCGATCTGTCTCGTCTCGCGCGCCATTGGCTGTTGGCAGGAGACCCCAGCGCCGCCCAAGTGGCTGATCGGGTAGTCGTGGACCGTTTGCTTCGGGCGCTTCCGCGCCCCATCCGTCAGGCCGCCGGCATGCGGAACCCGCTCACCGTGGGAGAGTTGGTGGACGCCATCGAACTGGCGGAGGCGGCCCAGCATCGCGAGGCTGGGGAGCGAGCGCCACCGATTCCCGAAGGGTGCCCAGGAGCGGCGCTCGCGGAGGGTACCTTCAGGCCAGTAGGCAGGCCGGCGGCTCCCGTGCCCCAGGATGAACCGATGCCCACAGAGCCTCCCACCACACCACGCCGGGCATGGCTGGCGGGTTGTATACTGCATCAAGAGCCCCCCCTTGCAGCCCCGAAGGTAGACGTGGAGGTCAATGGGCGTCCCTATCGGGCCCTCCTGGACTCCGGCAGTGCGGTCAGCCTGGTCCAGTCGTCGGTGGTTTCCCCACGGCCAGGATCCAGGGCCGTTCTCCCGATCACCTGCGTCCACGGCGACACGCGCCAAGTCCCCGCAAGACGCGTCACCATTGCCGCCGCCCCAGGTGCTTGGCCCGTAGAAGTGGGCCTGATGAAGGACCTTCCCGTCCCAGTCCTCCTGGGGAGAAACTGGCCAGGCTTTGACCGCCTGCTCACCATGGCCGCCCAACCCGCCAGCCCGGGGCCGCGAACCGGAGGCCCAGCCGACGTCCCCGACGACGCCCCGTCCTGCTGGCCTCGGACAGTCCTCGAGACGGTGAGTCCCCCTCCCAGTCTGCTAACCTCTTCTTTGATCTGTTTCAACAGGTTAGAGGAGGCGGGACCTTCGCCAAGGAACAACTCGGGGACGATCGGCTGAAACACTGCTGGACTCAAGTGAGGGTGACCGAAGGGAAGGATGTCCAACCCCCACCACACCCGGTCCCCCACTTCATCGTCCAAAATGGCCTGCTCTACTGTGTCGCTCCGCGAAGGGGAGGAGAAACAGCTGCTGGTTGTACCCGGACCAAGACGGAACGGTGATGGAGCTTGCGCACTCCCATCCAATGGCCGGCCATCTAGGAGCCCATAACACCATCCAAAGGATCCGCGACCGCTTCCACTGGCCCGGCTTGATGCGGAGGTGAAGCGATTCTGCCGCGCCTGCCCCACATGCCAGCGGACCTCACCCAGCACCCTCCCCAGCCCGTTGATTCCTTTACCCATCATCGAGGTACCCTTCGAGCGGATAGGCATGGATCTGGTGGGCCCGCTGTCAAGTCCGCCCGGGGTCACGAACATATCCTGGTCATCGTGGATTATGCCACCCGCTACCCTGAAGCCATCCCCGCGGAAAGCCACGCCAAAGGCCATCGCCCAGGAGTTGTTCCTGCTGTGTAGTCGGGTCGGCATCCCAGCGGAGATACTGACCGACCAAGGTACGCCGTTCATGTCCCGGACCATGGCAGACCTCTGTCGCCTCCTACAGGTCAAACAGCTCCGCACCTCCGTATCACCCGCAGACCGATGGGCTGGTGGAACGTTCAACCAGACCCTGAAGCGGATGCTCCGTCCGAGTGGCCGCGGAGGACAAACGCGACTGGGACCGGATGCTCCCGTATGTCCTGTTCGGGATCCGGGAGGTGCCCCAAGCATCCACCGGCTTCACTCCCTTTGAGCTCCTGTTTGGACGTCAGCCCCGCGGATTACTCGACGTCGCCAAAGAGGCCTGGGAGCAACAGCCGCCGCCCATCGGTCCACTATCGAACACGTCCGGGAAATGAGGGAAAGGGTCGACAGAGTTATGCCCATCGCTCGGGAGCACCTCACGCCGCAACAGGCCCAACAACGCCACTATGACCGGGCAGCCCAACCACGGAGTTCCAACCTGGAGACCTCGTCCTGGTCCTAGTCCCAACCGCGGCCTGCAAATTCCTAGCAAAGTGGCAGGGGCCGTACACGGTGACGGAGAAGGTGGGGCCCGTCACCTACAAAGTACGCCAACCCGGACGACGGAAGGAGGAGCAGATCTACCACATAAATCTCCTGAAACGGTGGGTCGGGACCAGGACCCAGTTCGCCGCCCTGGCCACCTCCTCTCCCGTGGTTGTAGATGTCAACCCCCACCTCTCGGCTGCCCAAAAGAACGAGTTGCAACACCTGGTCGGTCAGTTCCCCGATGTGTTCTCCCCACTCCCCGGGCGGACCCATGTCATCCACCATGACGTCCGGACGCCACCAGGAACCATCGTTCGGCAGCGGCCCTTCCGAGTGCCAGAGGCCCGGCGACACGCCATCGAAGAGGAAGTGCAGGAGATGTTGAAGTTGGGGGTAATCGAGCCCTCGCGCAGCCCATGGTCCAGCCCCATCGTCATGGTCCCAAAACCGGATGGCACCCTCCGCTTTTGCAATGACTTCCGCCGCTTGAACGAGGTCTCCGAATTCGATGGATACCCCATGCCGCGGGTAGACGAGCTGTTGGATCGGCTGGGGAGAGCCCGATATATATCCACTCTGGACCTCACGAAGGGCTATTGGCAGGTGCCCCTGTCCGAGGATGCGAAGCCGAAGACCGCCTTCTCCACCCCCAGTGGGCACTGGCAATATCGGGTTCTCCCCTTTGGCCTGCACGGGGCTCCCGCCACCTTCCAGCGACTCATGGACATCCTGCTGAGGCCCCACCAGCCCTACGCCGCGGCCTACCTGGATGATGTCGTCATCCATTCGGAGACCTGGGAGGACCACCTAGAGCGGCTGCGGAGGGTGCTCGTGGAGCTGCGCAGGGCCGGGCTGACCGCCAATCCCCGAAAATGTCACCTGGCCCTCGACGAAGCAAAGTACCTGGGGTTCCGGGTGGGCCGAGGACTCATAAAACCCCAGGAGAACAAGGTGGCAGCTATTCTCTCGGCCCCACGGCCCACCTCCAAAACCCAGGTACGGGCCTTTTTGGGATTGGCGGGTTACTATCGTTGCTTTATCCCTGACTTCTCCTCCTTAGCCGCTCCCCTGACAGACCTGACCAGGAAGGGCAACCGGAGAAGGTTTCCTGGGACCCGCCGAGGTCAAGCATTTCAGAGGGTGAAGGAGGCTCTCACCGCCGAGCCGGTGCTCGAGCCCGGACTTCAACTGCCCCTTCCTGCTGCAAACGGACGCCTCCGACACCGGGTTGGGAGCCGTCCTCTCCCAGGTTCAGGACGGTGAGGAACACCCGGTGCTCTACATCAGCCGGAAGCTGACCCCCACGGAACAACGCTACGCCGCTGTAGAGAAGGAAGCGTTGGCCGTCAAGTGGGCAGTCCTGGAGCTCAGGTATTACCTCCTCGGTAGAAAGTTTACATTGTTTACAGACCATGCCCCCCTGCAGTGGATGGCGAGGGCCAAGGAGACCAACGCAAGGGTCACCCGCTGGTTCCTGGCGCTCCAGGACTTCCACTTCGTCGTGAAACACCGGGCGGGAACGGCCAACGCCAACGCCGATGGGCTCTCGCGGAGCTGGTCAGCTTTCGCAGGTCTGTCAGGTTTCTCTCCCCACCCACCCCCAGTCTCCCCTCTTGCCCGCAGGAACAGGACGACGCTTAGGGGGGGGGAGTGTGACGCGTGTCCCGGGACCTTATCAGCGTCGCCCTGGAAACGGAGGAGAAGCACCTGCACGCCATTAACGCTGGCTGGCCGGCCACACCTGAACCTCATTACGAGGCAGACATATAAGCCACCAAGAGGCGCATTTGAGGGAGACATGACTCCAGTGAAGCATCACTCACTTTTCTCTCCTTCTCTCCTCAGAGAGCAGCGTTTAGCCGGCCAGCCCAAGCACCTGCACCGCACGGACACCGGACACTGGGCACCAACGCACTCGGAGCACTGAAAAGAAGTTGATCCTGGAGCACGAAGACACAGCACCTGAATTCACGGCACGCCACTCATTTCACTCAATAAAACGCACCCTTCGGGCATTTATTGCACTCATCCTGTCGTGTGATTCTTCCGCCCGTTACAAGTTCTATATAACATCACATCTATGTAACATTCTATCAGACAAAAAAGTGTTGAACTGCATTAAAAGAAACATAAACATGTATGCCTTAACAAGGTTAACAATGTTATACTAACAAAATGATATAAATGATATAAACGATATAAATGACCCATGCTGGTCTTCTCTGACTGAACATGTTCATCCTGAGGGTCAGTGAATGTGGGGTTTAATCTGCCGATTGCCGGGCCTTGATTGAACATTTCTTTTCTCCTGTAATTGCTCTTATAAGTGTACTAACTAATCTTGATGGTTTTTCTCTTTTCTTTCACACTTGACTGAGATGCTCCTCGCTGGACTCTGGATAATTTGCAATCATCTTTGTTCTTTGATGGTGTATGGATTTATAGGAATTTGATGGAAGGCTTGTAATTTGAAGAGGAGCTTCAGTGTTGATTCAGTATATATAGAAAAAAAAAAAGAGAGGAGAAAACCTTTCCCACATCTTTTGTTGTAGATGTCAATGATTATGTCCAATCAGTCTTTACAGTATTTGATCACAGATAGATTTATCTGTCGTTTAAGCTCATGCGAGCATGGACGGGTGGTGTAACATGCTCATCTATAAAAACTATTTAAGAAAATGACAAAAGGTCAAAGGAAATATGACCCATGGCATTCGTGACATGACCCCGTGACATTCATCTGATACAGCATTTCATCCACATGATTTAATAAGCCAAATTAGATTTTTATGCTGGTTCTCTCTTTAATTTTTTACAGCAGTATACCTTCTCTAATGAACATGCAGCTCAATAATTGTCCGTTAAAAAATAAAATAAAATAAAATAAATAATAATAATTAAATTATATAAAATAAAAATACAATTTATAAAAGTAAGAATTATTATAATTATTTTATATTTTAAATATACTGTGTAATTAATTATGTAGTTTATTATTATTAAAATAAATAATTTTACTAGAACAATTAGCAGCCTGCAATTCCTCTCTTCAGTAGCAGATGTCAGTATGAGATCATATTTCTCTGTTAAACATTAGATTAGTTTGAGAATGATCAGATGATTTCTCAGTCTTTCACCTCTCAAACTATGTACTTGAAAATACAATTGTCTTTTAATTAATGAAGATACAGTATTTCAGATCTGAGACACACATTCACCTATTTTACTTTGCATAATTTAATCCCAGTGTCAGTGTTAATGAAATAAAAACGTTTTAGGGTATCTTTTATTTTATTTTATTTTATTTTATTTTATTTTATTTTATTTTATTTTATTTTATTTTATTTTATTTTATTTTATTTTATTTTATTTTATTTTATTTTATTATTATTATTTTTCTTAATTAATGATTTTTAAAATTATTATTATTATTATTTTGCTGTCAGGCTCCTGAAAAGATATTAAAGATATATTAAAGAACGGAAATAACGTGATTTAATGTAAAATAATTTGCTCACTAGGTCCAAATCACACTCTGTCGTTGAAACTACAATTTATAAAACGATCTTTACAGCAAAAAGCGCTATAAGTAAATTAATTTTAATTGAATAACAAATTATGAAAAACATACATTTACATTTAATCATTTAGCAGACACTTTTATCCAAAGCGACTTACAAATAAGGACAATGGGAATCAAAATCAACAAAAGAGCAATGATATGCAAGTGTTATAACACGTCTCAATTAGTTTAACGAAGTATATATAGCAAGGTGTTTTTATTATTATATAATAAATAAAAAGAAAACTGATAGAATATAAAAAGAATAGAGCAAGCTAGTGTTAGCTGACTTTTTTGCTTTGTTAATTGTATAATAAATCAGAAGAAAACAAATAGATAGAATACAAAAAGATTAGAAAAGCTAGTGTTGGTTTTTATTTGTATTTTTTTTTCACGAATATAATTAGAATAGAGAGTGCTAGAGTTAGAGGGTCAAATAAAGATATATGCAAGCCTTGAATCATGTTAATTAGAAAAAAAAAAAAAAATACCGAGGGCTTTTAATCTCAATTGCCCGGTCTCTTCAGTGAACCATAAGGACTTTTACGCTGAAAGGTATCCATGCGGGCCGCCATTTTGGAAACGGTCCCTCACACTCCGCCGCTTCACACAGCTGAATATATTAAGCCTCCAAATAACCGGTATTTATATTCGTGGGGCGTCCTCGTCAGTCCGAGCTTTCTCTTAAAGAAAACAAGCACGGCCCGCACCTGTGTCAAAAAAGCAGTTTCAGACAATTTAAAGCCCAGACAAGAAGTGCGCGTGTTTTTTATTCCGATGAGGATATTATTAAACGGGGTTCTAGAGCTCATTTCTGCCGCGGTGGATTTGGAAGCGGATTTATCCTATTTGGGACTTGTCACTGGAGCAAAGGAATACGGCAGAGACAGCAAATCCGATCGGATTGACAGGTAACATAAGTCTTTATTTCTATTCCGTTCATTTGTGAATATTTGGCGCAGTGATTTTATAATTCGAGCCCGTCATTCATTCGCTCGCGTTGTTTGGACGCGTTCATTTGCGCGACGCGTTACATGACATTGTATCTGCGGTTTGTTACAGTTTTTGTCTTTATTAACGGAGCAGTTCAACAAAGCGGCACTCAACACATCTATATTGTGTAACGCACATTCCCAGCAGCCTGCGCTCCTGCCGGAGGACAATTTCTCTTTTGTTTAATCGCGTTTTCTTTCTGTGAATAATATAGCTATTTTGTTCGGTATTTATTGAACCGTTCAGAAACGCCCAGTCACTCTGTTAACATGCGGGTCGATCATGACACTCAAAGTGCGTGCATTTATAGCTTTATCATACATTTTCAATCTTCATAAATCAGCTTTTAAAACAGTTTTAAGTATATTCAGATAATGTGGGTTATTTCAATTTAATTCAGCGCAATTTATTGTGATTATTTTATATGCATAACGCATCAATACACGCAATAACAGGAATGTGCAGTAAACGTCAGTGATGCTAAATAAATAAAAAAAACGTTTTTGAACAAACTTTAATGAACATTATTAATACAAGTAGGCTAGTATGTTGATCAGTGCTGAATATGAGTTTAGCTGCAACAGATGCATGACTGTCTTACCCAGCAACACCTGCGTGTGAGCTTTTAGAAAATGTAAAATTTAAATTTAAATTATTTTTTTTTTTTCTCAGTGAGGAGGGACCAGCGTTTAGTTTGTAATGTGACTTATTATTGACTCTATTATTGGCTTTGTCTGGTATTTGAATTAGATATGAACTAAATGTATACACACACAAACATTACAAATGCTCAAACTTTAATTTTCTTTATTTATAACAAAAAAACAGAATAAATGAATATGTTTGTACATTTATTTATTTTAAATAATTTTGTTAACTGCATTTATAAACTTTATTAAATTTCAAATATTAATTCAAAACTAGGCTATATATTATAATATTGTCAGTTATATATATATATATATATGTGTGTCAATTTTAAAGTGATTATTTACATTTTTATTTTTAGGTTTTACATTTTATTTGTATGCTCAATTGCGCTGCAGTTCTTCTGTGGTTTGTTTTATAATGCAAGGCTATATTTATTTTGGGGGGAATATTTTAATCTGGGCTGAATTTGTTCAGATTTAGAGGTCTGATGAATGTATGTATAATTATAGAAATGTTTTAATTTATTTATAAAATATGTTTTTATAAAATGTATTATTTTGGTACATTTTAAATTCATTTTGAAACCAACTTTATTAAATATAAATGCAAAAAATATTATAAAACAAATATGTATTGTCATTATATTGGAAATAAAATAATCGCTTTAAAAATTTACATTTTTATTTGTAGATAGCAAATTGCGCTCTTATTCTTCCATAGTTTGCTTCTATATTAATTATTTTAGACAATGTCTTCATAAATGAATATGGTTAGTTCTAGATGTTTGATTTATTTATTTAGTTAATTTTATTATTATTGCTATTATTATTGAAGAAGCTGATGTAATTGGTATGTCTCTAGAGTTTTGAGTGTAGTGACACACAGGGATCATTTTTCATATGTGACCCTGCAGCACAAAACCAGTCTTAAGTCGCTGGGGTATATTTGTAGCAATAGCCAAAAATACACTGTATGGGTCAAAATTATAGATTTTTGTTTTATGCCAAAAATCATTAGTATATTAAGTAAAGATCATATTCCACGAATATATTTTGTAAACATCGTTTTTGATTAGTAATATGCATTGCTAAGAATTCATTTGGACAACTTTAAAGGTGATTTTCTCAATATTTAGATTTTTTTGCTCCCTCGGATTACAGATTTTCAAATAGTTGCATCTCGACCAAATATTGTCCGATCCTAACAAACCATACATCAATGGAAATATTATTTATTTTGCTTTCAGATGATGTATAAATCTCAATTTCGAAAAATGTACACTTAAGACTGGTTTTGTGGTCCAGGGTCACATATTTGGATCTCCCTTATTGAGTTTCCTTTCCTTATTATCAAGGATTTTTATGTGATTTGAACACAAGCAAGTTTGATCGAGCAATAATGTTTTGTTGAGCAATAATAGTTTGTGCATCTTTACCTTTAACTCTTGAATTGTCCATTAAATTGTGCATGTTTGATTCAGTGCCTGGTCTCAGGTTTGACCTGAGGTGTGTAAACATGTGAACGTAAACCAGCATGTTCTACAGCCGACTGTAAATCAGGTTTGGGGGTGTTTGGATAATGCGATTAGGCTTTAATACTGTCTGCTCTCTCTGTCTCAGGTGTTGGTTTGAAAACAAGTTATGAAAGCGTCATGTTCTATCTTCAGCAATGATCTGAACACTGCTACGTTTAACGCAGACTGTAAATTAGAGCTGGACTTGTACGGTCAATAACCCGTTTTTTAAAAAGATTTCCTGATAAGTCTTCTGAGATGTTTATGTTCTGCTAGTGGTGTCAAAGTGAATTGCAATCTGACTAAACCAGTGGTGTTTTTGCAATTTTGTGCTGCTAATGTTGCACAAATTGCATAAAAATAACTTATTCGTACCCAACAGTTTGACTGTCCCACTGGGCTCAGTTTGAGTATCAGACCTCTGACCCACAACTAACTAACTTTTTATTTATTTATCTTTGTATAAAGGATATAGTGTATACACTGTAAAAAGTGATAATTTGACTTAACTTAAAAAAAATTGAGGAAACCTGTTGCCTTAATTTTAGTTAATTGAATTGTCAAGTTCACTTAACTTTTTTTTTTTTTAATTATGTACTTAATAATTTTAAGGCAACGGGTAATATATATATATAATGGTCATATTATATTTGTAAACTAATTCAAAATATTAATAAAATCTATGAAATGATTTTGGTGCTTAAAATATGAAGTTGTGATTTATATAAGTAATTGAAATATATGTATATTAAAAATAAATTCTCACAATTTTCCTGACAATGATAATAGCCAATTTATTTTAAATGTTCTTTTTATATAAAGGATAAAATGTTTTCTAAAGATTTTTATGTAGCATATATAAAATATAATTTGTTTATATAAATATTTTATATTTAAAAAAACAATACGTACAGTACTTGCATGTAATATATATTTGCCTTTTTTTTCCCCCTTACATTAGTTATGTATATTATTTATAAAATATTTTTTAAAATCCCTCTTTGGAGTAATTTATTTTTTCTTCTACTGTTTAGAGCCAATTTAATGCCTGACTGTGTTTCACTGGTGGCCAGAAGTAAAGTTTGAATTTAATGTTGTGATCTGCGGCTAGAGGTTCAGTCTGAAGGGGCTAATGAGGAACCGGAGGAACATTTCTAGAGGAGAGACGCGTGCTTCAGCGTCAGTGTGAGCGGTTCGTGTCTCAGCAGCGCCTCATAATGACAGATGACCCTGTGCTGTAAAAACCTGTTGGGCGATTTGCATTATTATTACCTTCAGGAAACCCTCCTGAGCTTCATCCTGCAGATCTGTGTTCACCTGCTTCTCAGAGGTTTAGCCAAAGTCATATCAACTGATACAATGTAAAATGAACATCCGTGTCCTCTAAAGACTTAGGCTAAGTAACAATATTACTGTGCTAATAAAATATCAATTAATGAATGATTAAGTTTGAAGGTTGTTGCCAAAGTTGCACCTAATTTCAGACTTTACTAAAACTGCATTTTTGTTACTTGAAATTTCTCATTTTCGTTTACTTTAACTTGATGTAATAAAATAACTCAAACCTGAAATAAAAAACCCCAAAACTATTATAAATGACAAAAACACAAAACAAAATTACTAAAATGTTTGCTAAAATTGAATATACATTTTATATTTCTAAATAAAAGTGTATATACATGAAAAATATGAATAAAAACTATAAAAAACAAAATGAGGTAAAAAATTGTTGCTTGATATTATTTATATACACACACTTTATTTCTAAATAAAATCTAAATTTATTTGTATGTGTGTGTGTATATATATATATATATATAAAAAAAAAACAAAGAAAAAAAATTATAAAAATGACACACAAAACAAAATGATTAAAATATGAAAATAAAAAATAATTCAAAATATTAAGAGCTAACTATTATAGTTTTAACTATAAAAACTACAGCATGCCTTTTAGAAGTTGATCTGTGGCTGTCATCACACTAGATTGTTCTGAGGGGTTTTTAGTGCATTAATATGCGGTTGCTAGGGTGTGCTGTGTGGTTACCAGGGCATTGCTACTGTGCCAAATGAAAGGAGTGCATCCCCAAGTTTCTGACATTCTAGATCTGGCTCAGGATCCTCTAAAAGTTGGCCCACAAATCACTTGAGACTTGAACATTTTGATTTGAGACTTTGTGCTTGTACATCCAAAGCTGCTGGCAAGGACAAACCCATAATGATAAACACAAATGCCATCACAGTTCAGAAAAACGTCACAATCGTTCTCTGCATCGACATGTTTCGCCAGCCGAGGGTCTGTCCGTGTGAGATAAGCGTGCGAGGTCACATGACGCCCCGTGTGCCTGTCAGACGCAGCTGTGAGGACAACTGATCTACAGCCAGCCAGCGGCGATCCTCACTGCTGCGTCATGCTGCATGCATGTTGTTTACTGCCAGTCGTTCTCAACTGGTGTATCATGACCCAAAAAAAACGGGTGTCTGTTCTGATAGAGAGACGGATGCCTAATACAAATAACAAAAAGGATCATATAAATGGAATATGCACATTTTTAAACTTTGAGCAAACTGAGCAAAACAAAGCCACATGCACAAGTGACCCATTGATGTGTGTTTTTGGCTTCTGATGTTGTTTTTATTAGTGAATTTTCAATGTCATTTTATTATGTTTGCATATTGTTAGGCCTGTTATTTGTTTCAGATAAAAATGTTGTCAGTTCTAATGCTGAGTGGAGTTGGATATTCAGTGGTGGCCAAAATGATTAGAACGCTAGTATTTTCAGCAGCTAAAATGGTTTTAAGTCAGTTATTTCAATGTTGCTATAGTATGAAATACCGGTTTTCTTTTCCATACATTCATTTTGCCATTAATCTCTTTCTAATTTCTTCATGTCGTTCCAGACAGACTGGATGATGATCAGATCAGATCTCTGTGTGGAGCACAAAAATCTCACTGGATTATTACAATTAATGGCAAAATGAATGTTTGGAAACATAAACTGATATTTCCTACTGACACACTACATCAAAAAATAGAAATAACTGACTTAAAACCATTTTTAGCTGCTGAAAATACTAGTCTTCTGATAATTGTGGCCACCACTGTATTTTATAGTTATTTGATCCAGTTAGTTTTTCATTTAGATTGCATTTACACTTTCCTGTAGTTCAGTTAAGAATGGCTAGCAACATCAAGGTCATGGGTTCGATTCCCAGTGAAAGCTAGAACTGGTCAAATCTAAACGTGTACCTTGAATGCAATGTAAGGTGCTTTATGTAAAAGCGTTAAATGCAATTGGAGCTTTCCTGTAGCTCAAACAGAAAAGCTTAAATTGGAGATTTCTTGTAGCTCAAACAGTAGAGCAAAGTCAAGTCAAGTGAAAATGTATTGCTATAGCACATTTAAAAGCAACAGAGTGCTAGCAATTCCAAGGTCATGGGTTCGATTCCCAGGGATACAAAAACGGACAAAATGTAAATGTGTACCCTGAATCCAATGTAAGTTGCGTAACTTACATTGCATTCAAGGTACACGTTTAGATTTGATCAGTTCTAGCTTTCACTGGGAATCGAACCCATGACCTTGATGTTGCTAGCCATTCTTAACTGAACTACAGGAAAGTCTAAATGCAATCTAAATGAAAAACTAACTGATTTAAAAGCTTAAATCGGGGATTTCTTAGCTTAAACAGTAGAGCAAAGTGCTAGCAATGCCAGCGTCATGGGTTCGATTCGGGAATGCAGATGATAAAATGTACCTTGATGCAATAAGTCACTTTGGATAAAAGCGTCTGCTAAAAGCTGCACATTTAATCAGTTAATTTATTCCCTGGCAATCGAACCCATGACCTTGATGTTGCTAAATGCATGATTTTCAGTTTGAGCTCCTGGAACATCAAGATCTAATCATCTAATTACAGTTTGTTAATATAATAACAGTGATTTTTCTGGAGTCTTGAGCACATTTGAGCAATTAGGTGATTCCTCCTCTGGGAGACGTTTGGTTCTTTGCCTAAAATGTCCTTAAGTTAATAGAAAAGCAAACCTATAATTAGTAGTGTTTTTTTTTTTTTTTTTTTAACTCAAACTTAGTAGTTTGAAATGTAATTTGCATCAGTTCTGCAAGTTTTGCACGAGAAGCCCTGCATGCATTGTAAATATGTAGTTCTGGGCTATTTTAATTACTCTTTATAATGGTTTCGTCTGTCATTCTCACATGATGTGAAAGTTATATGACATCAACTAGTGCTTCAGTTTTTTTGATAGTCTAAAAAACACTGTAAATTAACAAATCTTAAGAAAATGTAATGGTTTTTCCGTTTAGATTAATGCATTTGGCACATGCTTTTATCCAAAGAAACTTGAAGGGATAGTTCACCTTCAGTTGCTGATTCCCATTGACTTCCATAGTATGAGGAAAAAAACACTATGCAAGTCAGTGGGGACCAACTGAAGGTGAACTATACCATTAAATTGCATTCACGATATGCATTTTATCACTTCATGCATTCTCTGGAATCGAACCCATGACCTTGACGTTGCTTAATGCATGAGTTACAACATTAATTGTCTCATTACAGTATGCTAATATAGTAGAGATGATCTTCTGTTGTCTCATTCATGTTATGCAATTTCTCCTCTGGGAGTCCTTTGGTTGTTTGCCCAAAACATTCTTGAGTAAATAGAAAAAAAATCAAATCTGTAATTAGTAGTGTTTGTTAAATCAAGCATGTTGCTCAGTTAGTTTGAAATATGATTTGCATTATTGCATGCATTTATTTAAAATCTAAAAATCTAGTTTTTGTCTGGGCTTTTAATCACTCTTTATTTTAGATTTAGTGTATCTTATCGCTTCATGCATGCAACCCATGACCTTGATAATGCAAAATGCATCAACTTCTATAATGTGAGCTACAAGATCTAATCGTCTCATTACTTTGTTTGCATAATAATAGAGGTGACTTATGCACTTCAATTCGAGCAATTTGGTGCTTCCTCCTCTAAACTGTTCTTGAGTTAATAGAAAAAAAAACTGCAATTAGTGTTTGTTAAATCAACTCTGTTGCTTAAAGTTAGTAGTTTGAACTAATTTGCATCAGTTTTGCACTGCATGCATTTACCTCAGAAAAGTGAAAATCTAGTTGTTTGTGGCTGGGCTATTTTAATCACTGATTTCCTTTTCCACATGACGAGAGCGTTATGACACATCGACTTGCGCTCTGGGAAGTTTGATAAGTGACGTGACATTTCAAATCGTGTTATTTAATTATTCTGGTCTATTGTCACAGAGATGCATTTAATCAAAGTAAACTCCAATTGCATTGCATAACTACTTTTCATTAAAACACGAAGCTAATTATAAGTGTCAGTCAATTTTAAATTGTGAAGTATTTCTGAAAGTCTGAATCATTGTTTTGGCACTTTTGAACACATCTGCATGTTTATTAAATGTTCAGCTTTACGTAAGAGTGTTGTGCTCTCAGCTCAATTTGGCATGCATTTCTTTTCATGCATTTATATTTATTTAGCAGATGCTTTTATCTAATCCCTGAGAACTGAACCCATGATGTTGATGTTTCCAGCGTCATGCAAAAGCTTCTCCTAAATTCACTCTGGCCTGGTTTACCAACACAACACTGACTTTGTGACAGAAATATAGTGATCAGCAGATCAGGACGAGGAATTGCATCTCGAGCCTCCTGAGGGAATTCCTCTCGCTCCAGACGTCCTACTCGCAGGCATCTAGATGTCTGCTGAGGTCACGGCCGTCACCAAGACAGATATTTAACTTGATGTCTGTCCGTGCGCTTCTGATAAACGACCAGCTGCGAGCAGCTTCAGGATATTGACAATCCAATAAAAGCAGACGCTATCAAGTGGTTTGGCAGGTCGCAGGGAAAGTGTTTCCTGCTCGCAGAAGGAAGACGTGCCATTTAATGCACAAGAGAAAGCCCTTAATGAAATGCTTAAAGTATTAATTCGATTACTTCAATGCATCGGCACAAGAGCCTGGAGATGTTTCAGATTTCATATGGGGCATGTGATGCTGTGTAGATAATTCGATTGAACGTGTTTTTAATAAGCGTAGCAGCGCAGGACATTGCTGAACAGATCAAATTATCTCAACAGAGAGCAGCATAACAGTCGGGTTTCATAAGTAAAACCCTATTCATTGTTTTTCATAGAGAAATGTATTTTTAGCAATAATGCTCTAAACATTTTAATGTGTATTTGGGATGCATCCAAGTGTACATCAACAAAAGATTGTTTCATCAAAATAAGTTTAAAACGAAGAAATGAATACACAAATGTTAGAGCTGTATTTTTACAGTTGTAAAGTAAAATAATTATTATTACTTCTATACTTCATTTCTTACTGTGAAATATTACAATATTACTATTTCTTATTTTCTCTTTATTTTGCATTTTTAAAATATTTTATTATTAAATAACAATGTAATTTTATTTAGTAGTAATGCAATTTTTGTAATGTTATTTTTAATCATAATTAAATATGCAACCAAACCCATGCAAAATGTGCAACACAACAAACTTGGATTTTTTTCACAAGTGGTCGAATCTCTTTTTTTTGTATTCTTTTATTCCTGTTTTGTCTCACTCTACGGCTGTCACATATCGTTTTCTGGCATTTATCTCAAATCCCAAAAGAGCTTGAAATGCTAACATTATTAACTGACAGCAAAAACATGATTAAGGCCTTTTACGTTCATAACATAATGGTGGTTTTTCTTATACTCGGATCTCGCTCTTTGGTGACTTCTGCCGATTTCAGCTTGTAGAATGTAATTGTCACTCAAATGTGATTGAACACAACTATGTTAAACCATATTCTTCTGCTATATGAATGTCTCTTATCATTTGGTTGGCTTATTTTGGTAATTTTATCAGATTTTGGCCCAAATGTAACCATTCATCCAGAATCTTATCAAATCACAATGATGTTCAATCCGATGTGATGATTCAGTCTCATTGGCTTTCATTGAATTGAAAGCACATAATCTGAATTTGATGAAGCCACTGCACTGATGGCTCTTTAATGATTTCAAACACAGATTGTAGAAACCACTGGCACTAATGGCTCTTTATGTTCTTTATGATGCTTTTGAGAAACGCTGTCCTGGATTCCTTTCTCCTCTGCTTCTCATTTTGTTCATGGTCTTTAGATGGTTCTCTGAAAATCCCTTCCTCTCTTTTTGATTGAGGACAGTCTCAGCTCACGCTAAAAGCTCTTTTGTCCAGTTGATGATGTCCTCAAAGGGAGTTTTTTTTTCTTCTGAATTAGCAAATGCTCGTGAAGAGCTTAACAGGAAACATGTGGATGTTAATGAAGTTATTTTTCCATGTTCCTCTGGAGTTTAACATGGTTAATGTAATTGTGCTTTATTCTGAGCTATTAAAACACACAAAAACACAATGATTTTCTGAAAGCTGTGGTAAAACATTAACGCCACAGATGCTGTGAACATCTTCATCCTTAATTAACTGTCTCTTCTTCTTTGTTCTTATTCTCCTTTTCTTCTGCTCCTCCTCACTCCATTGATCATCTTCTCTTCTTTCTTTCTTTTTCTTCTCATTGTTCTCCTCCTCCTTGTTCTTCATCTTCTTTTTCTCATTGTTGTACTTTTCCTTCTCATTGTTCTTTTTCTCGTTTTTCTTCCCTTGTTTTTCCTCCTCTGTTTTCTGATTGTTGTTGTTCTTCCTCTCCTCCTTTTTCTCATTGATTTTCTCCTCATCTTTCTCCTTGATGCTCCTCTCATTCTTCTCTTCTTGTCACTCTCCTCCTCCTTGTTCTCCCTGTTTTTCTTCCTGTTGTTGTTCTTCTCATTGTTGGTCTTCTTGGTGTTGTTCCTGCTCAGTGTTCTTGTGTTGTCCTTCTCCTCCTCCTTCATCTTGTTGTTTTTCTTCTTTTCATGATTTTCTCCTCCTCCTAATTGTTCTTCTTTGTCGTCGTCTTCATCTTCTCCCCCTTTCTGTTGTTTTGTTGTAATTGAGATCATATGACAGACCACAAAATCTTTGTTAGTTATTCCTGACTCTGATTAAACCTCATAGAAGATGTTCAGACCAGTATTAATAATATAGGACATGCAACACAATTAAAATAATGTGATCTTCAAATATGCTGGACTGGAAAACACAATTACATCATTAGCCTGTTACTCCACTTGATAACTTCCCCTCAATCTCTTTTGTGTGTCAACCAAAGATGCAGGAAAATTCAATGCTTTATTGATTTTAAGTCCGTTCTAATTGCTTAATGGGTTATGCATGTATTATATGTGTTATTTTCAGTGGTAAAAATACCAAATTGAGATCTGGATTGTTATGAGACGGTTAGACGCTTCTTATTCCAAACTCCTCTCTGTTTCCCCTGTTCCTCTTTTGGCTCAAAATTAGGAGAAAATAGAAACATCCTTTTGCTTTTTATAACTGTAAGTAGGTTAGTGGGTTCAACGTAAATAAATAAACATAAAAAGAGTATGAATAAAAAAGTGCAGCCAAGCTTGGGCTGTATTCTTAAGGGAACGCCTCACACCAACGCTGCCTTTATATTTAATGCCGAGCTCTTGGCTGTTTTTCAAACAATTCAGAACAATCACATCTCGTCCAAACGCATCCAGAAAATCCAGCTGAACTCTGGAGGAGACCCTCAGGTGTGTGTTTCTGATGGGCGGATCACGGATCATCATCTTGACAGGTTATTGTTAACAGGATAAGGATGCATGGATATCGGGATTCCCTATGAAGACCTGATCTGGTTTCAACAACTGACCTGTTTTTTGAGTTTTTCTTTTTTTTTTTTTCTGTTCATTTCTCCAAAGGCTTTTCAGAGAAGTCATCATTTACTCTCCGTCTTGTCTTTCCATTGAACATAAAAGGAGGATTTTGAAGACTTTCTTTTTGAAGCTTGAAACGCTTCAGTGCCAGTTCATTGTAAGTGCATGAAAAGCCTTCAGATTTCTTCCTTTTGTGCTCTGAGGGAGAAGGAAAGACGGTGTGAGTGTTTATTTTTGAGTGAACTGTTATTTTCAATCAGGTTTTCAAAGCTTTGAACCGAACTGATCAGTTCAGGGATGAATCACGATGTTACAACATCTGATTTCCCAGCAAAAAGACTGAACAAGGTGAAGATGATGATGATGATGATGATGATGGAGTCAGATGAGTAAATCTAGCCTCTGCCTACAAAACTCAAAACAGCCCTCTTCCTGTTTCCATGGTAACAGTGACATCTCCCATTGGCTTGTCTTGATTTTACAGTGTTAAACAAACCATTTAAAGTTAAGTTATTAGTTATGAAATATATATTTTTTTTAATTTTGTTTTATTTTATCAGAACTGACTAGTTTTTAAGAACCAGATATTTTTCAGAACTATTTTGTTTTATTTATTTTTTACTTTAAAATAAAGTAAATTAATATATATATATATATATATATATATATATATATATATATATATATATATATATATATATATATATATATATATATATATATATATATATATATATATATATATATATATATATATATATATATATATAATTTAATATATATTTTAATGTGACCCTAGACCACAAAAAACGGTCTTGAGTGTCAATTTTGAGATTTAAAAAAATGTAGATTATGTATCATCTGAAAGACGAATAAATAATCTTTCCATTGATGTATGGTTCGTTATGATCGGACAATATTTGGCTGAGATACAACTATTTGAAAATCTGGAATCTGAGGGTGCAAAAAAATCTAAATATTGAGAAAATCACCTTTAAAGTTGTCCAAATGAAGTTCTTAGCAATGCATATTAATAATCAAAAATTAAGTTTTGATACATTTACAGTAAGAAATTTACAAAATATCTTCATGGAACATGATCTTTACTTAATATCCTAATGATTTTTGGCATAAAAGAAAAATGGATTATTTTGACCCATACAATGTATTTTTGGCTATTGCTACAAATATACCTGTGCTGCTTATGACTGCTTTTGTGGTCCAGGGTCACATATTATTTCTTTATAGTGACAAATCAGCCTAGAACTGAATAATCAGTCTGAATCATTTGGAGATGTTATTGAATTACCAGCTGACTCACTGATCATCATCATTTTGAGTCCCATCTGACTCGACCTGAGAATGGTTGATGAGTTGTACCTACACAACCGGTCAGTAATGAACTCTTTTGAGTCTTATATAATCATGTGTAGCTAAAGAGACACATTTAAGAACCTCAAGAGCATCTGTCTTGAGGAGTTCATTCATTATCAACCCCTAAATATCCATTTTAATCTTTAATGCTGTTTTTATTTCTGGAATCTCATTGAGTTGTATGGAATGGAAATGATTGCACTGCTGTCTGGATTGAGAACAGCTTTAGTTTCACTCACAATTTTGCTCCGTTTGTTTTGCATTGATGAATGGAAAATATTAAAGACCACATGTCTTGCTGTAAAGATGATGAGCCGTGAATCTGTTGAACCTTTTAGTTTTCCCGGATGTTATTGATCTGGCGTGACGGGCTGCTTTGACTTTCTGTCAGGACGTTCTCTTGCATCTTTAGATAACCTGAGCAATCTCTGACCTCGACAGGTTGTCTGTTTCTTCATTATAGCTGTGCTAAAACTCCATTATTAGACGTCTGTTGTGCTTTGCCTCTTATTTGGTTCAGTATCTCGGTGTCTGATTATTTTGCGAGCTACTTGATTGCATTTCTGCAAGCTGCATGTTTGTTCTGAATGCATGAGTGATGCTGCTTCAGAACAGAGACAAAAGAGTTGTACTAGTGCTGTTCCACAAGCGTCATTGTCTACATAGGCAGCTTCCTACTAAGGGGACATTCACACAGCCTTTCTGTCTATCAGATTTAAAAAAAAAAACTTTTTTGGTCATAAAGCCTAAAATTTCAGTAGTTACACTAAGCTTAAGACTAACTTTTTCCACAAGCACTTAATTCATGCATCAGAAACAAAAATGTAAAAATTTTCTCTTTTTTGCATTTCCTTCTGCTTTAGATGTGTACTTAGTTTATACTATAAACTTGACATTATGTACTATTATATTGTTGTCTCTTATTGAACTAATTTATTTAAAATGTTAAATATGAATAATATCATGTAGTCTTCAGGTAAACATGGTGGTTGTCTTTTATTCTTGTCAATATTGTTGTTCAGTATGAAGTAGTAGCAGGTTCATCAGGCGCGTTCTTATTGCAAAATAAACCAACTGTTTGCATTTTTTTGTCTTACTAAGATGGATATTTTGACCAAGAACATTTGTCCATGCACAAGTGCATTACAGTAAGTTACAAATATGCATATGAGCATTTAAAAGCAGCCGGTTTTACTCAGACAGTCAGTGGTTTTAGTTTATATTTGACACTACAGACATTGTAGAAATATTTATATTTTTATATTTAATTTAATACGTATTTGTATATATATTTATTTATATTTGTATTAGTATATTTGATTTATTTTTTATCATTTATATTTGCTTTTTTTTTCATTTTTATTAATATTTATGTAATTTTATTTAAAAAGCTAATACATTTGATGCATTTAGATTTATCTGCTGAAATGGATAAATTCTAAATTGTTTAAATAACAGTATACACACACACACACACACACACGCGCGCGCACACACGCTCGCACACACACACACACACACACACACACAGACAGCATATGTAATAAAGTATAATATAATATAGTAAATAGTTTTTCATCATTATATATACATGATACAGCAATAAGAGCACTGCAGTAGAGTGTGTCTGTGCTGCTGTCTATGTAGGCAGCACACTAGGTGTTTGGAACTGCTCCTGTGGCTGAAGGAGAGTTGAGGCCAGTGTAGCAGAACAATCTACCGCAGTGCCGCTGCAGCCCGACCTCACCTTCTTATCCTCTCTCTCTCTCTCTCTCTGTGTGTCTGTGCTAAGCCTGAGTCTCACTGAGTCTCAGCTGGCGGATCGAGCCCATTAGCCGCTCGTGTGCTGTGTTCAGACAGTGCCAGGGGTTGGATCATGTCTCTTCAGCGCTGATCCAGTCATCCTCAGCCGTTACTGGCACCGACACTGTGATGTAGCACAATCTGTTTCACATGCAGACGGGCCACAGCACTGAAGCCAGGGTTTCAGCATTAGTGCTCATGTATTATGTGTTTCTCCTCCAGACTGAAGGAACACAGTTTAAATACACTTTCCATTAGATGTACAACCCTTTGGCTCCATATGCTATGTGTAATCCCACTTTTACCACTTTGCAGTAGAAATAGATCACCCAAAATAAATAAATAAAGTTGATATAATTTATCCTGGCTGCTCTTTATATAAACCGTACAGTCTTTTGGTCTTAAAAGTATAGCTTTCTCATCTGGTGCAGATTGAAAACAATGAAATCGATCTATGAAAATGATCAGTCGATTTATCATCAAGTATTGTATGAGCAGACAGTACTCATGCAAGCCTGTAAAATTTTATATTATCAGTCTTAGGCCAGATTTGAAATGGGCCTAAGTCTTACACCTTCTGGGAGACAATGTAGATTTACATTTATTAGGTTGAATTGTTTATAGAAACACATTTGTGCCTATTTCAGAATCACATTTTAAGTGTTTTTTTTTTTTTTTTTAAGGATGTGGATTTTTTTTTCTTCCTCTTCTTTTTTTATATTATATATTTTATAGTATTATATTGTGTTGTATTTAATTATTGTATTTTATTTATTTATTTATTTAAATGTATTATTATTATTGTATATAATATAGTATGTTGTATTTTATTTATTTCAATATATTATTAATTTGATAATTCTACTTTATATTATGTATTTTACAGTATTATTAGTTGTTGTTGTTGTTGTTGTTGTTGTTGTTATTATTACCTAAAGGCATTAATAATAATAATATTTATAATAAATCTAATAATAATAGTTTATTGTTGTTGTTTTTATTATTAGGCATTATAAAAGTCACATTCTGACCCAAATTGAAGTCGTCATTTACTGCAAATCTTCCTCTTTCCTCTTATTTACTGCTAGAAATCTGCATAGATGCCGGCCAATCATAATAGTTGTGCAGATACTGTCCAACCACATTTGAACTAGTGATTACAGCAACTGGTTGAATGGTGGCCGTATATAGGTAAAACATTCATCCATCTCAGTAACATTGCATCGAATACCTGCATGTGTTCAAACCTACAACCTCAGATCATTAGCAGTTAGACATCCGTTTCCCTTCAGTCAGAAAACTCCCACACAGACGTCTGTCACCGGTGTGGCACAAACACTTGACTCCCCTGTGCTTGCCTGAAATCAGTTTTTTTAGATGTAGCTGAAATGATCCGTCCTGTTTTTAGTGCTGCGGATCTGTGTGGGCTGTTTAGATTTCCCATGGTTCTTGCCAAGGTGTTGGCGGCGCTGGGCCGCAGAGGGAATGGCTGTTGCCGGCGGAGCGTGTGAGAGCAGGTGAGCGCTGGGATGAGTGGGCTGATTCAGACGGAGGAGAGGAGTTGGACGCTCATCAAACGAGTGGCTGGTGTTCCATTGCGTCAGAGCGATCTGCATTATATAACCGCACTCAGTATGAGGGCGAGGAGACTGTCAGATGATGCTGACTGCTTTCATATCTGCTTGTTGTCTCAGTGTTGATTGTCCATTTGAATACTCTAAATGTTGGAGAAAAGCCAGAGACTGTGCATTTGTACAGCTTTACCACAGTAATAATAATACTAAATTAAATTATATTATTATTATTATTATTAGTGGTCAAACAATATGGCTTTTTCGATGGCCGATACCGATAACTTAAAGAGGAGAGTGACCGATAGCACATATGTGATAAGTATGATGAGGTATGTGTAAAAAATGTGTGTGTGTGTGTGTATATATATATATATATATATATATATTTAAAGTAACATGCATAACGATTGCTGCAATGAAATTTAGATGTATTTTACATATTTACTGACATTTATCAGCCGATACGGATAATTTAAAAATGTCAAATATTGGCCAATGCACCAGCCATGGCTATATATTTACTAAATTAGAAATCATAACTTGTAAAATGAATCAAACTGAAATTGGTTAGAAAAATTAACTAGTATTTCTCATAAAGAAATAATTAAAACCATTAATAGTTGGCTTAGTTTGAAATCAAGGATTTAAAGATTATACCCACATCTACGCTCAGGTGCACTGTCAAAATAAGTCTCTTCCAGTCACTGTCAAAAATGTGCCTCTGACACATTGGCAATAACGATAATTTATTGTCAAATACCAGCCCATATATTAGCCTTGACAATATATCGGTTAACCAGTAATTACTATTATTATAAATATGTAATTTTTCCTAAAAAACAATAATAATAAAAAAAAAACTTTTAATTTAGTTAAATGGTTAGTTTTACAAAGAAATAGTTAAAACATGAATAGTTTGCATAGTTCAAAATGGAGGTTTTAGAGGTTATGCTTGCATGTGCACTCAGGATTTGCTGTTGTTAGCACGGTCAAAATGAACGCTTTTGTTGACGCTTATCGGCCGATTTAATTCTAAATATTGGCTGATGTATGGCAATATATCGGCCAACCAATATGTAGTATTATTATTATTATTATTATTATTTAAGTATAAATATTTTATGTTTCTTAAAAAAAAAAATAAAAAAAAGGATTTTCCCATTGCTGTCAAAATAAAAGCTGTTTTTTAAACTTATTGGCTGATACCGATAATGTCAAATATCGGCCAATATACGGTAATATATCAGTCAACCAATAATTACTATTATTATTTAAGAATAAATATAGCATTTTTTCTTTTAAAAAAAACTTGACTCTAGAATGTTATATTTTTGTGTAGTTACAATGAGTGTAAATAATCTTATCTGTTTCACCTTCTTAGGTTCTTCATCAGGATGTTGCAGTGATTGAGGTGAAACATCTGGTCATGATGATGTGGAGTTTTGGGAACCCGACCTGTACGAGTCAGGCCAACTGTTACAGCAATGCTTCCAAAGACTACTGCTACTCAGCCCGGATCCGCAGTACCGTGCTGCAGGGCCTGCCCTTCGGAGGTGTTCCCACCGTCCTTGCGCTGGACTTTATGTGCTTCCTGGTAAATGTCCTGCATGAAAAAATGTGCACCTTGATGACTTTGAGCTCTGCCTGTAGAAGAAAACAAGAATAGTTTGATATTAGCTTTAAAATACCCAAACACAGCAAAATGATTATTAAAATGTTCATCTGCGTTGTACATCTAATGGTGAGAATTGGCATTTCATGATGATCTGGCGAAGAGATGACAAACAGCCTTTTCCTGTCTACATGCAGTCAATTTAATCCATCCATTTATCATGCAGGTTTTTTTTTTTTTTTTTTTTTTAATCATTTAGACAGATCTAAATTTACACTGCAGGGCTGTGCTATTCTAATGGAACAGAATTTTAGAATGTTGACCTTGGCACCAATGGATTGACCCACATTTCTGGTTGTCTGGTCAGATTTACATGATCTCTTCATATGGAAAAATCAAGCGACCTTGCATTTTGAATGTACATGGGCAGACAGAGCTGAAGCGAGTGGCTGTCAGAGCTACGTAACAGCAGTGGTTTAACCTACTAACTCTGTCAGCTGCCTAACTCAGCACCTTGGCTGCCCTCTTGACCTACATTTCTTACTGATGTCTTCAGTTGCGAGCTGCACATCAGTGTAAATGGCAAACGAGTTCTTCATCTCTGCTCAGGTCAATATAAACCTGATTAAAAGCCCCAAACCACATCAGCAGAACAATTAAGCCTTTATTCACCTTTATTTATATAGCGCTTTTAAAGGTCCCATGGCATGAACATTTCACTTTATGAGGTTTTTTAACATTAATATGAGTTCCCGTAGCCTGCCTATGGTCCCCCAGTGGCTAGAAATGGCGATAGGTGTAAACCGAGCCCTGGGTATCCAGCTTCGCCTTTGAGAAAATGAAAGCTCAGATGGCCCAATCTGGAAGCTTCCCTTTATGTCGTCATACGGGGAAACGTTACCTCCCCTTTCTCTGCTTTGCCCGCCCATGAGAAAATGAGCTACTACTGTGCGAGGCAAGCGCAATATATATATTTTTTTTTTTCCTTGAGAGACATCATGGCTTGCAAACGAGCGAAGCATGGCAGTTGCTCAGTGTTTGGATGTACAAATGAACACCGAAGTATTTTTTTTTTTAGTTCCTTCATCCGAGCCTATGAAGTGTGACATGTGTAACATGACTTCAATATATGTGGACATGGGCAACTTTGTCATTAAAAAAATTATCCAGAGAACAGTCTTCTCTAAATTACAAAGATTACTGATATAGATGCTAATGCAGCTTTAGAACCGTAGCAAATCAGAGCAACATGAAAAGCCAACAATGTAGGCTAGCATTAGCTACATGATAATAACTGTAACAGCATACATAAACAAACCAACTAAAGTACCTTATCCAGACACAATATTTTAAACTAACCATTCGGAGACGTCCTGCTGTAGCCGCTGAGTTGCAACTTCTTCATCCGGTACTTCTCCATCCGGATCAGATTCTGGGTCAAACTGAAAAGCTTGAAAGACTGAGTGTCTACGAGCCATTGCGATACATCCCCTGTCAACATTAGCGCATGGTACCGTGGCCGCAAGCTGGTTAAGGCCACCCACCCTCCACCTTGCCCCGCCTCTCTCCTCCTCATTAGCATTTAAAGCTACAGACACAGAAATGGCACGTCCTAAGGAAAGCTCATTGTAGGACTGGCTTGTAGTGGCTGAAATTCTGCACCAAGGCTGAATTTCGGGAAAGACACTTCAGATACAGTACTAGGGACCACTTAGGCCTATATAAAAGCATCCAAAAAGCAGCATATCATGGGACCTTTAACAATACAGATTGTCAAAGCAACTTTCCAATACCAAAATAGGAAAATAATTTCAATAATGTAAAATGACAAGATTAAACACTCAATTTTCAGTTAAAGGCATTTCATTATTGAATTCAATGATGTCATCATCCAGCTCAGTTCAGTTTAAATAGTATCTGTGCAATCAAGTCGATGATATCGCTGGAAATTAGGTGCCTTGATTTATCCACAGATTTATTAATTGCATTTTTCTTTTCTTCAATCTGGTAGGCTAACTGCTGTCATCATCAGGGTCTAAATAGATTACCACAGTTGGGTAGATCAGAATTATTGTTGTCCAAGTGCTGAACTTCCTTGATCAAAACAGCAGATTTATCAGGATTTTGTAGTTATAGTGCCCCCTATGGACGGGATTGGATGAAAATTGGTGTTTTCCCTTAAATTGTCCTTATTTTCTTATGTACCAGATGTCATTAAGTTTGATTAATGTGTTCAGAAGATACATTCATTAGTAGAAGTAGGCCATGGCCAAACATTTAATTGGCTTGTGTTTGCGTGATGAACGAATTAATAAATAAAAATCCCCTAGATTGTTCTTTCAAGAGTGTTTTTTCACCTAAGTATTACTTTTTTTACATTATTGGATGGACAATTTCATGTCACAGTAACTATTTATTTCACAATATGCTTGTAAACATTTGGCCTTGAGCACATTTATTTTAACGGAATTTGTGTATTAGCTTGACTTCTCTCTTTATCACATGGCTAATTGTCTCTGTATCTCCATCTCCCAGGTTCTTCTTTTTGTCTTCTCTGTTTTGCGGAAAGTGGCATGGGATTATGGCCGTCTGGCCCTGGTGACCGATGCTGACAGGTAAGGACATGTCGCTGTCAAACCTGCCTGATTTATGGGTGTCATTTGGATGTCAAATTGAATGAATTCTCATTGATGTGCAGTCTTCAGATCCTCTTTATATTCTTTGTAGAAGATGTATGTATGGTGTTTTACTTGGAAAATGCCAAGCAAAAGAAAACTGCTTTGAAAAAGAAAGCATTACATCTTGGCGTTATTTGAATCCCATGTACACAGTCTGAAAAATGACAGGGTTTGGCAGATGTGGATAAAATCCCCAGAATCCCCGTTCCACACTGTGAACTGAAATGACCAGCATCAGTGGAGATCATCTCATCCAATCAATGAAGTCCTCTCATAGAGTACCACCTATGGTGGCCAGAAGTGGCTGCAAACCTGATGATTGAGTAGAATCACTGAGATTAACCATCACTTTCTGCTAACCACAGGTCTTAAGAACACATTTGAGTAAACAGAAAGACCACCACCTCTGGTTACTGATGAAATAGTCTTTCTGTGTCTCATGGGATGAAATTTAAGTTTGTTTTTTGAGAAATTATAGTCTTGCAAAGAAGTAACCTCCTTGGTTTTCAGACCCATGCCAAATAAAGACAAACACAGCTCAACAACTCAAATTATAGCCAAATTTTGCTATCTTGAGGGTCTAAATAAATGGCAAAATTTGAGAAAATGACCACAGTTTGGTACAACATAAAAATTGTCGTCCGAGAACTGAACTTCCTTGATCAAAGCTGCAGATTCATAAAGATCCGCCCACTATGGCGGAATTGGATGACAATTGGTGTGTGTCCTCAAATTGTCCTGATTTTCATATGTACCAAGTTTCATTAAGTTTGAACATTGCTTTCAGAATTTGTCCTTTAGTAGAAATTGACTCATGTGTGCCGAATGAATTAATGAATCACAATCCTCTAAATGATGTTCTTTCAGGAGTGTCTCTTGACAACGCTAGTAGTTTTGGATCATTATAAATCAGGTTCTGCCTCATATAGATAGTCTTCGTCCATCTGTACACCCCACGTGTGCTTTCGTCCCAGTCTCACAGCTTGAATATCCAGGTGCAACTAAACGCACCCAAAAACCTTCATGATCCACTGATGTTTCTTTGGCAGGAAAAGGAAGTGAATTAAAAACCGCTCCCACAAGCCATCTGCTTCATGAGACAGTGGGTTTCATTATCGCTGAGCATATTTGCTGTGTTTCTGCTGCTGTCGGTGCACATCACCACTGTGTTTCTATTTTCACTCTGCTCTTCCTCTTGGTTTTTGTTTAGTGCCCCCCATTGGTCCGGAATGGGGCCAGAAATGTTCCCACATATAATTTTCCTTTGAATCGATCATGTATTATTTGCTGCTTATTAAGGTTGCTGGAAATAGACAGAGCCGCTGGCATTGTTTTTTTTTAACTTGGTTACATAAGTGCCACATACATCATTTTAAAGACTGAGCTTGTAAGAGCTACAGTTTAATCTGGTGATCACTAACCAGTAACCTACCCTGGTACTACCTTGATTCTTTTGGGGCATTAAGTGAGGGGTACCATTTGCATATTTGTGATTCTGAGGGCTTTGAAGGCTGTTGTATAAATTGATTTCTTGTTAAAAGTCTAACTGTTTGATGCTTTGCTGCTTCCTGTAGTAGTGGAAACAGGAAATAGAGCTTTGATAAGCTTCCTACTGGGTTCGTAGGGAAATTTTGCTTCTCCAACTCTCTTCTTGCTGTCTTCCACTGTGTACATTCCACTGAATTGAAAGCACAGCTGTAATGTGGTGTAATTGAGCCACTTTAAGCAGCTGTTGGCATTAAATAAGTATCCTAGACTCATTGAAATATCACAGAAATGTGGAGCATGTGCATTGCAGCTTTCTACTGTGCACTCGGATTGGGTCGTCATTATATTTTGGGATTTGACCGTTTGGAGTTCGGCATTACTGGCACTGTCTTACAGGTCCATGTAACAGAATGAGATTTGGATTTATCAATGCTAATGCTTTTTTTTTTTTTTTTCCTTCTTTCTCATGGAGTACCTCAAGGATCTGTCCTTGGTCCACTCCTATTCTTAATCTATATGCTTCCTCTGGGTCAGATCATCCAGCGCCATGGTCTAAATCTCCACAGCTATGCCGATGATACGCAAATATATTTTACCGTACAGCCCAATTCTGTTTTCGCCCCCTTCTTCGTTTACATCTTGCTTACATGATCTCAAAGTATATGGATGGCCCAAAACTTCTTAAAGTTAAATACTGGAAAAACTGAATTTCTGTTAGTTGGCCCTAAATCCCTTGTCTCCTCCCAACCTGACTACTCCATTAACATTGACAGAGTTATAGTCCATCCCTCTCCCACTATACACAGTCTTGGTATAATCATGATTCTAGTCTACGTTTTGAATCCCATATCAATCAGCTTGTCAAATCCTGCTTTTTTTTTTTTTTTTCACCTTCGTAATATTGTCCGCCTACGGCCTTCTTTAAATTCCAAAGATGCTGAAACTGTTGTTCATGCGTTTATTACGTCGCGTTTGGATTATTGTAACTCTATTGTTTGGATTATTGTAAAATTTACCAAGAAATCAGCCCACATCACTCCGGTTTTACAGCAATTATATTGGCTCCCTTTCACCTATCGTATTCAGTTTAAGATTCTTGTTTTAGTTTTCAAGGCCCGTTATGGATTAGCACCTTCTTACCGTTCTGAATTAATTCTGCCCTATGTTCCTGCCCGTTTGAGATCGAGTTCTGAAAATGTACTTGTAGTACCCAAATTCTGGCTACCTAGTGTAGGTGGTAGGGCTTTCTGTGTTTCAGCTGCCATGTTCTGGAATACACTACCACAAGGTCTCCGTCTTATCTCCTCACTCCAGACCTTTAAAGCTGCTCTCAAAACTCACTTATTCACAATATGTTTTCTTAATTGATTGCCTTAATTTTCTGCTTTATGCTTGTTTTGTGACTTATCTGTATATTGCATACCATTTGCATCTCTGTCTGCTGCTTGGCTATTCGTGTTGTATACTATCTGTGTACACTTGTTATTTTTGTGTTTGTGTTTCTATTTACCTTATGTAAAGTGTCCTTGGGTATTTGAAAGGCGTTATAAATAAAACTTATTATTATTATTATTATTATTATTATTATTATTATTACTGCACCTAATGTTATGTTACCTTTTTTGTTTTATTTAATATTTAGTTATTTTTATATTTTATTTACATTTTGAATTTTATTTTCTTTTTGAATTTATTTTCTTTTGTATATTTAATTTTATTATTATTATTATTATCATTTTTTTTTGTATTTTTATATATATTTATTTATTTTGTTTTTATACTTTTGTTTAAAGTATATTGGGAGATACTGATATGTTCTCAGATATCATGCATCTCATTTTCTCACCTAACGCCGCTCTATTTCCACAGCTGAAGCTCTGACAGTGGCAGTCTTCAGAGATTTATTGATCTGAATGAATTCAAGCTTATTTTTTCCTTCCTCTTGTTTTTTTCTTTCCTTCCCAAGACAGAAGAGAAGATTCAGCGGTCTGGAGGAGCGGGAGTAGTATGTTCAGTTATTGTTCCTCCGCTTTATTCTGCTCACTGAAGAACTAACCGCTCACTTCTTCTGATAAACTTGTGTGTGTGTAATGGTTTGTAATTGTGGGGGTTCCTCACCTTTGACCTTTTTCTAACACACAAGATGTTGCTTTAAAGGTTTGTGTGTGATTGTTCTCCTGAGTGTTTTCTCTCACTGCTCCCCACATATTAATATTCCTCTGGTGTGTGTGTGTGTAAATTTGGTTTTCCGAAGGGCCTCTAACACATGAGTGTCAATAACTGCCTGCCCTTCATGTCTCTTTTTGTGACGTTTGTTATTTGACTACAGTAGGAGGAAGGAACGGAGTAACTATGAGCCTGTACGCAGGTAAAAGAGCTTTAGCGTGTCTTTCTGACCCGTTGTGACCCCAAAAGTGGATCCAAAGAGACCCCTGAGTATTGTGAGTCGTCCTGCCCTTGTGAATGTGTATCTTCTCATGTAGAGTGATTTGGTGATCATAGGTGGATATGATCTCCACAACGGAGCCGCTGAGGTCATTTTAGCTGTAGATGACGGTGTCCTTGTTCTCCCAGAGTTGTCCTAATGGTCCGAAGCAGCAAAATAGTCAATTTCAAATGGATTTAAAGGAATATCTCACCAAAAAATGAAAATTCTGTTAGAATTTTATTCACCCTCATGATATTCCAAGGTAGGGATAAGTCACGAAAGGTGACTAGTCAACCAGCAAACAAGTTATCAGACTGTTTGTCTGTTTTCTTTTTGTTTTTCTTAGTGTGCATATAAGAATTTATGTAATAAAAAGGGAAATGTAAGAAATATTATACAGTATAATATTGTACACTAATTTGTTTCAATTTATTTAATTTTTTTTTATTTGCACATTTGCATCTTTAATTCTTTAATGCCCAAAAGGAAAAAAAACAAACAAAACTACAACTATAAAGCATCATTGAAGGAGTCCAGACATGGAATATAAAAGTTGTCCAGTGACTTCGGCGCTATCCCTACACATACAGTATAAATCACAAGCTGTATAGAATTTAATTCGCTTTAGCTCTAAACCAGCAGAGTCTGTTCATGGCATCAGCAGAGATTTCTGCTGCACAAACACTGCTGTCTTACTGATTTGATTTGATTGACAGGTGATGTGTTGACGAATGAAAACAAGTGTAGAAATAGAGCTTGGACTCCGTTCAGAGTGTTACTCAGTGCTGAGGTCAGGAAATGCTCAACCCAGGGATTTATTTTTACTCATTTGTTAAATGTTCGTTCTGACCCGGTTACCTTTTGAACCGGTGTTCTTATCACTGCATTTGAGACGCAGCAGTGCACGTGTTTCAGAGAGGACGATTCCTGCGTCCCACACGGATCCTTCTTATTCAGTTAGTCTGAGTCTGTCAGTCATCCAGACCTGCAGCAGAGAAACCACGGTAATGATGCGTTTGACAGGATCCTTTTTCAAACTGTGTCAGTGCTGTTATGGAATCGTTTCTCGCAAAGAAAGAGGATCCGGCCCTTTAAACCTGCTGGTTTTCAACTAGGAACTAGTAACGTCATAGAGATGATGTCTTGAACGTGTACAGTTTTTAAAACGGCTCGGTATGAAACATTCATCAAAGCTAGTGAGCAATGCTTTAAAACGCAAAAATAAATGACTTTAGGTGCTAAAATGTGTTCATAAACGAGTAATCGGGTTGATAAGTTATCTATATATAAATTTATATTTAAAAAATCTGGAAATATGTGAGATTTTATAATAGTTTAAGCTGAATTTTTAATTGTTTAAAGCAATTGCAGTTTATTTTTGCATTTTTATTTTAAAGTGCATAAATGGGTCAAGCTTATTAAATCGATTACTCTTTACTAATACATTTATTTTATTTTTCTTATAATAAAAAAAAAACAGGAAATATGTATATATCAGCCTAATTGTATCAGACTTTATTTTGAAACACATAAATGACTTTGGATTTAGATGTTTGTAGCCTCTAAACACTCAAAACTGAATCTAAGGAGCATGAGCATCTTCCTCTCAGAGTGGGTTAGATCTGTGTTTGTGCTGCGGTGTGTTTTGGTAGATTAGGCTTCATCTCAACTGTGGATTAATATCTTTTAGCATACAGAGGGAAATGTGCTTTATAGATGTATCCTCTGTTCCTCAAGCCCGTAAATACTTAATATCCCATCTACCCTGAGATGAGACTGACCTATATTTGCCTCTGTGGACCTAAACGTTTAGGCTTTCTGACTGTCCGGCTCCGCTTGGCCTTCAGAATAACCAAAAACATCCACTTTAACTCTTCAGAAGACCTGAGCCACTGTTTCTCACTTTATTCTTTCCCTTTTTCCTTCTGCTTTCTGTCTCTTGTTTGTGTGTGTGTGTACAGTGTGGCTTCAGCTCTTCATTCTGAAACGCCGGACCGATACGAACGTCTCACCTCCGTCTCCAGCTCGGTGGATTTCGAACAACGAGATAATGTAAGACACCTGTCAATCACTCCTTTGGCTCCGCCCCTCCTCCCATCTGCATCCATAAATAAATAATTTTATTCAGCAAGGATGCATTAAATTGATCAAAAGTGACAGTAAAGACATTTATAATGTTACAAAAGATTTATATTTCAAATAAATGCTTTCTGTTCATCAAAGAACCTGGAAAAATAAAATGAATCACGGTTTCCACTAAAACATTGGGCAGCACAGCTGTTTTCAACATTGATAATAATCAGACATGTTTGAGCAGCAAATCAGCATATTAGAATGATTTCTGGAGACTGGAGACTGGAGTAATGATGCTGAAAATTCAGTTTTGATCACAGCAATAAATTACGTTTTACTATATATTCAAATTTATAGTATAGTAGAAACAGTTATTTTAAATTGTAGTAAAATGTAATTTATTGCTGTGATGAAAACTGAAATGTATCTGGAAAAAAAGCCAAGTTAAAGGGACGTTAAAGTAATTTATTTCGTGAAATAATTTATTTTCAATACGAGTAGGCGATTTGACTTTGGGTCAAACTCGATGTCTTTATTACCCGTTTCCCAAAGCGCATCTCCCAGCCCCTCTCGCTCCCCATGGACTCCATTGATTTTTCCATGCAACACTGACCTCACGTCAACGTTATATATGCTCAGAAAGAACCAACGGCCTTTATAGAGGGCGAGAACTTCCTCCCTCCTTCATTTCGTTTTAAATCACAGTCATGATGAACCAGCATTTCTGCACTCATTTTGGACCGCGTCCTTGAAAGTCTCCAGAAGCCTTCGGGAGAGAAACTGACTCAACAAAACCTCCAAATAAACTCCCTCAAACCGAAACCTCAGGATCCCTTGAAGTGATTTAGAGTAGTGATTGACTAAAATAGATTTATTTTTTTTAATGGTCAGCATAAAGCTGATATATATTTAACTTATAGATTTTTTTTTTTTAAACAATGCTGCTGAAATTAAATTTATATTTATGTACATATTTATATATTCACAAAATAATTTGAAACTAAATAAATGTAAAAATTATTTGAATGATTAAATTAAATAAAATAAAAAACTGAAGTGCCCATATATTTTAATACGAAGGGCCAAAAATTACATTTGATTGAGGCGTGCAGGCTAAAAGTAAATGTTATATATTTTATATATAATACAACTATAATGCTGTATATTAAAATGTATTAAATTAAAAAATAATTAAACAAAAATGTTTTTATTTTTATTATACTTTTGTTTTACTTGTATTATTTTAATTAACAATTAAAAGCAATATTGACACATCGGCCATGCAGCAATGTTAATGTTGACATAGAAAAACTTACTGGCCAATAGTTTAAAAAAATACCAAATACTGGCCAATATATCGGCCTTGGCAATATCGACACATTGGCTAAACAAAAAAACTGATTGGCCAACAGTTAAAAAATGTCAAATATCGGCCTTGGTGGTATTGACACATGTTAAACACAAAAACTAATTGACTGATGCACATTTAAAAAATGGCAATATCGACACATCGGCCATACAGTGATGTTGATATTGACGTATTGGCTAAACAGAAAAACTGATTGGCCGATAGTTTAGAAAATGCCAAATAATGGCTTATATATCGGCCTGGTTAATATCAACACATCGGCCGAACAGGAAAAAAAACAATTGTCCGATACCGATAGTTGAAAAATGTCGTACAGTATATCGGCCTTGGTGATATCAATACATCTGCCAAACACACAAACTGATCAGCTAGTAGTTTAAAAACTGTCAAATATCAGCCGATATATCAGACATGGCAATTTCGACACATCGGCCAAACACAAAAACTGATTGTCCAATGCCGATAATTGGAAAAATGTCAAATATTAGATGATTTATCTGCCTTGGGAATATCAACACATTGGCCACACAGAAAAACTGATTGTGCGATACCGATAGTTGAAAAATGCCAAATATCGGCCGATATATTGGCCGTTGCAATATATCGGTCAACCACTAATTCAGAGGAAATTGTGTGATTTAGCCTCACTCACAGACGACATCAAAAACCTGTGTGGGATTAGATTTCAGCAGGAAAATTTAACAGGTGACATCACCCACCAAAATCTGCCCTTGGGATCCCATCTTAAGCCTGTTTTCCAGCCTCTTAAGAGATCAGTGCAGGACTTCAGCATCTCCTTTCTGTCTTCACCTGTGTTCACCTCTAATCCTGCCAGAGAAATCAGCCAGCATCCTCACATACTCTCACCGAGAGCCTTTTATAGGCCTGACCGGACGTGTTGAGCCATAAAACCCCCAAGAAGTATTAATATATGCAGTAATAGTCTCTGTGTGTGTGTGTTTGTGTGTCTGCGCTCATCACGCATTCATAGTTTGATGTGCTTTCATTGCAGGGCTTCTGTTCCTGGTTGACTGCCATATTCAGAATAAAGTAAGTGTCTCTTTGGCTCTATGTGAGGTTGTTAATATCAATAGCACAGGGCAACAGAACACACAGTGCTAGACCTGTACTGCATGTTCTGTACAAGAGAGTTTCGCAAACTGTTTTTGTCAGCTGAGCTCCTTTGACCTAAAAGTACCCCTAAAATTAAGATATTAATAATTTAACAACACATTTGCATGTTCACCATTCTCTAACATCGTTTATGTGACATACAGGTAAACAAATTATTTAGTCTTTAAGTGTTTTATTGTAATTGTTTTCATTTTACTTGTACATTTTTATGATTTAATTTGTTTTTAGAAAGTTTTATTTAGATTTGTATTTTAAATGATTTTTTAAATTGTATATTTTTATGGTTTTATTAATTTTGTGATGTTTTACTTTAAATTTATTTATCTCTTTTAATTATGCAATTTTATGTATTTTTTAGTAAGCAATTGTATAGTTTTGATTTCAATTAAATTTTTATTCTGTTATTTTTCAAATTTAAAATTGTGTTGTACTTGTTTTATTCATGTATGAGTTTTATTTTAAAATGATTTTTCTTAATTGTGTATTTTTATATTTGTATTAATTTTGTATTGTTTTATTTTAAAATGATCTCTTTTAATTGTACAGTTTTAGGATTTTTAAACACTTATCAAGCATTTTTATTGAATTATATTTATCAGTTATTACATTTAAATGTTTTTTTGTTGCACGACTTATGATTTTAGTATTTTTAGTAAGTATTTTATTTTGCTGAAATGTATTTTTTTCACAACTATTTTTAAATTACTTATTTTAATTTTGCATTTTTATGATTTTAATTGATTAGCTTTTCTTCAACTCACAAACCTTCTGTATTTCCCTTTAGAAACCTCACTGCTCCAGATTCCAAACTATATATTCTATAAAGTATACTATTTACCCCATTCTTGTACTATATATTACATAGTCTGCACACTGCCATCCATACTATGTACTTAAAATTCCGTACCTAAAACTCCATCCTTTATATTTGATATTCCGTTCTGTGTAGTCAGTAGTCCATACTCTGTAATCAAGCATTCTCTCTCTATATGTTCTCTCTATCATGAAGTATGATGAGTCTCGTTCCCTGCAGGGATGAGGAGATCCGGGAGAAGTGCGGTGAAGATGCCGTTCATTACCTGTCGTTCCAGCGGCATATCATCGGTCTGCTGGTTGTGGTGGGCGTGCTGTCGGTGGGCATCGTTCTGCCGGTCAACTTCTCGGGCAACCTGCTGGGTGAGTCCTGAACCGGAGAAGTCAGCGGTGCGATTGTAGGTCCATTAGAGGTGATGAAAAAGTGATAGAAAGTATTATATTCACTTAAAAGTAGATATTTCACTTGAAAGTAGTGATGCATGATATATCGGTGGCCAATGTATTCAACGCTAATTATTCATTTTGGCTCGTTTGAATCAGTATTTTCTGTTGTAGGTAAATACTGTATATGCTATTTGTTTTTTGATTAATTAACCCTGTAAAGCCTACTGTATCAGATTTCAAAAAGTATTTTACATATTTAGGAAGTAAAAGGCCTTCTAGAATAATTGCACAAGCTCGAGCTTCACGGGTCTTTTTGCTGTTAAATGTAAGATTTTTGTAAAGTAAACAAAAGAACAACATTTGTATATTTTTCATATTTTAATAGTTTTATGATTTTATTAATTTATAAAATGTTTTATATAGATGTTGAATTTGTTTATTTTAAATGTATTTGTTATACATTTTTAGCAAGCATTTTGGTTTGATCATTCTTTTAAAATCCTTTATTTTAACTGTATTTTATTCATTTCTAAAGTGTTTTTTTTTTTTTTTTTAAGGATTTTTCTTTTATTGTGCATTATGACTGTATTGTTTTTTTTGTTTTTTATCATTTTAAAATTATTGTATTCATTATAAGTGTATTTTAAAAATATTTTTTCATGATTTTATTATTTAAGTGAATTATTATAAAGTTATCCATTTTATGATTTTATTAACTTTTGGTATTTTTACATTTAATTTGTTTTCATTTAAAATCTATTTTCATTATACATCTAATGATTTAATTTTTATTTTTATTATTTTACATTTTTCTGATTTTAATTGGTTTTAAATTTTTAATTAGCATTTATTTATGTATTTAAGATTTTGTCTGAAGGTTCAATAAATGGTTCCATTTAAAAAAGGTTTAAATTTCATATATCAGCCTTCACAGGATTAACGAGTGGAACCACAGCCTTGTATATGTTGGCTGTTTACAAGTTCACACATTCAATCATGAGTTATTGCATCGGCCACAAAGAGCTGGTGATTATTGATGTTTATCAGCCGAAGATGAAGTTAAAAGATATGCGACTCCCATTATGGTCCGTTTATATTTTTCTGAGCACAGAACACTCCATCATTAGTCCCGTCTCTCTGGCCTCTCGCGTGGCGCGCTGTAGATTATCATCAGAGAGGGATAATCCACGGCGCTCCGCTCCAGTAATGAGATTGAACTTCTATCTGCTCGATGGGTAATTGGATGCCTGGTGCAGGGAAAAAGACGGAGAACGGCCCAAAGACACAAAAACTAATGGGAAGAGGTCAAACAGATGAGAGGATGCTTCGCACAAGTCCTTGGAGACGGGAACAATGTGGACAGAGTCACAGAGGACAAACAGGCTTGATGCAAATGTTTGGGCAGGAAGAGGTCATCTGAGCAAATTGTCCGCTTCTCAGATGCAACCCATTGCAACAAAAGATGCCATTTCATATCTATAGTTCTTATGCGTGTTTGAGACCTTAGATGGAAGGAAAATCCATCTGTACGGATATCATTGATATACTATTATAGTAATATTTTGAATTGGTTTCTAGTTTTCATTTTAATTTTAAAGTAATTTTATTTTTTTATCATCAGTATAGTTTTTATTATTCATTTAGTTCTAGTTTTAGTATTATTGATTAATTTTGTTTAGTGTTTTAGTATTTTAGTTTAGTTTTCTCATTTGCTTTATCTAATAATGCAATTTTAAAAAATATTACTTAAAATATTGTGCACTCTTTATTTTTTATTTTTTTGTTTCATGCATCTAATTATTTTATTTGATTCTATTGATTTCCATCTCTTAATCATTTCAGATTTGATCATTTTTGTTGTTTTATTATTTTAATTAATTTATTATTTTATTGGATTTTCTATTTTAACTTTTATTTTATATTTTAAAGTTTGTATTATTTCTTTAGTTGTTTTTACACATGTATTTATCTTAATATTTTATTAATTTAATTAATATCTTTAATTATTAATATTATTTTCTGTTTTTGTTTTTTATATATTTATTTTAAAATGTCTGTCTTTTGCATTCTGTGACTGTTCAGCGCACAAAATGACAGCGTTTCCTGAGAATGATCCTTTTGTTAGCTTTCAAAAGCACAAATGACGTTGTTGTTTTTATTTTTTTTTCCTCAGACAATAACGCATACAGCTTTGGACGCACAACAATCGCCAACTTGAATTCTGGGTGAGACATTTTATTCATTGCACATATATTGCAACCCCCCCCCCCCCCATACGCTTTAATTGAAGATGTCATGATGTATTTTGAGTGTTCTGGGTAAAGTGGACATGTCTCTTTCTCTCTGTGATTCAGAGATAACCTTTTATGGCTGCACACGTCATTTGCCTTCATGTACCTGCTCCTCACCGTCTACAGCATGAGACGCCACACGTCCAAGATGCACTACAAAGAAGATGATCTGGTATGTGAACTGCATCAATTTAAAGGAACAGTTCCTTTTTAACCCTCGTAATGCATTTGGGTCTAGATTGACCTGGAAGAGATGTATAAAAAATATTTTTAGTAAGGGAACAAAACTTTGCAAATGCTTTAAAATCCTCAAAATACACATTACTTTTATTTATTTATTTTTTTTAAAGATTTTTTACAATTATTATTTAAGAGATTTATAACCATTTAAAAATAATATTACATGTTGCGTGTTTGGGTCATTTAGGACCCAGGTACCATTTAGGTGTCAAAAATACTTTTTGTAAAATTATCTATGAAGTTATATTAGTCAAAAACCTAATTTTAAAGCTAAAATTAAATAATATTTTAATAAAGCTAATTTTTTTTTTTTTTTTTTTTGTGGTTCGTGTGCAATTTGAAATTTCAGGGTTTTTTTCAAAATTTTAATTCATAAAAACATTCAAATCTTTGAAATGTTTTCACATTCACTCATTATTTCAAAGCTGCTAATCAGATACAATTTGGTTTTAGATGACAAATATTATGACACTTATATAAAATAACGATTCTTCAGGTCCAGGCGGACCCATAATGCAAAAATAGTATGCATATTTTAAATGCACTATGTGGGTTAAACAAAAAAAAGTGCAGCATGAACATTTTGCTAAACATCTCTATATGGCTAATACGGGTTTACAACATGATTAAATGATTTTTGGCTGAACATTTCCTTTATTTTGTATACAGTAATAACAGAAAAGCCATCTAGAGGAGTCTTGTGACGTGTGCAGCTCATCGCAGCTGCAGCAACGCATGTTGTAACGCTTATGAAATATTCATGAAGTCTGTCTATAGCGCTGACCTACATTTCTGAGCCGAGCGTTTAACCTCGATCTGCGCTGCAACGTCCTCCAGCGTCTGTGCATGTGTAAATAACCCAAATATCATGTTTTTCCCTCTCTCCTCAGGTCAAACGCACTTTATTTATCAACGGCATCTCCAAGTACGCAGAAGAAAGCCATATAAAACAGCACTTTGAGTAAGACGACTCTTTATGCTTCAAACACAATTTTTCCCTTCACATTTACATCCTAAATGGGTAACTGGAATATCTGCCCACTGTAAATCATGTCAAATATTAAAATCACGTGTGGTTTGGGATGTCAGGGATGTGTATGTTCTCTCTGGAGCTCAGCTTCTGCAAGCATCTGCCATAATTGTCTAAATGAGTGTTTTAAATTCGAGTCATGCGGCCGATCAGCCGAGCCTGCGCTTGCCAAAAATGAGTGTGATGAGGCGCTAGGGAGGAGCTATGAATAGACTCCAGTGTCTAATGTCATTTTACCTGAGACAGAGCTGCTGTTTCCTTCAGCTGAAATCAGAGGAACACATCACAGGCTGGTCGTTCACTGTAATGATGAACAATGGCAGTTTATAGAGACGTTTAGTTCAAGGTGAAAAGTTGATACTGTACTGTACAATACCGTTCAAATGTTTGGGGTCTGTAGGAGTTCATTGTTTTTGAAAGAAGTCTCTTCTGCTCACCAAGGCTGCATTTATTTGATCAAAAAATACAGTAAAAATTTGGAAATATTTTTAGAATTTATAATAACTGTTTTCAATGTGAATATCTGTTAAAATGTAATTTTATTGCCGTGATCAAAGCTGTATTTTCAGCATCATTACTCCAGGCTTCAGTGTCACGTGATCCTTCAGAAATCATTCTAATATGCTGATTTGCTGCTCAAGAAACATTTCTGATTATTATCAATGTTGAAAACAGCTGTGCTGCCCAATATTTTTGTGGAAGCAGAGATACAGGATTTTTTCAGGATTCTTTGATGAATAGGAAGATCAAAAGAACAGCATTTATTTAAAATCTTTTGTAACATTAAATGCATCCGTGATCAATAAAAGTATTAATTTCTAATTAAAAATGTATTAAATGTTCCTTGGAATATTTGATTTAGATTGGATTCTGATTCTAATTATTTTGTCAATTAATCTAGTATAAAAAAAATACATTCTAAATGTTACTTTTAAGTTGTATTTTAAAGAGGAATTTGCTGGTTACTTTCATTTATTCATTAACAATCACGCAAACATAAATTTTGTACACATTGTTTACATAAAAGTAAATAAATAAAACCAATAAATATTTACTATATTATACATAAGTAGATATTTAAACATTAGTTCACAAAAATTAAAATAAAATGGTGATGCATTTTATTCTTCAGGATTCTTTGATGAAAAGAACAGCATTTATTTGAAATTTAAATTTGTGACATTTATGTCTTTACAGTCACTTTTGATCAATGTAATGCATCCTTGATGAATAAAAGTATTAATTTATTTTCAAACAGAAAAACTTCAGTCGTAGCAAATGACTTGAGAAAATGTAGTTCTTGCATTTCCAAAATAAATAAATTGCCTGTGTTTGAAATTCACACAATTCTATTTTAACCAAAGTAACACTGTTAGCTGATTGTCTGATATCATAATGATTTCAAAAGTAACATAAAGTGTGTTTGTGAGATGTTGATTTCTTCATTTGTGTCTCACAGACAAGCGTATGAAAACTGTGTCGTTCTGGAAGCGCGTGTTTGTTACAACGTGGCCAAACTGATGTCCCTCAACGCTGAGAGGTAAAATTCTAGTTTTCAATGAATCGCTCAGATTTGGCTCAGAATAGGAAGCTCTTCCTGTGAGTTTCTCTCTTAGATTCAGAGACGAGTGACTTCTGACCTCTGAGACCTTTTATCGATCTGTTAAACGGGCTGAGGTTTCCTCTGAGCTTCTCTGTGTGTGTGTGTGTGTCCTGCAGGAAGAAGACTGAACGCAGTAAGAAGTTTTTCACGGATCTGATGGCTAAAGAGCACATGTCCGCCATGATCAACCCCAAACCCTGCGGTCACCTGTGCTGCTGCGCCATTACAGGCTGTGAAGAGGTATGAACGCATTACCCACAATGCCTCTGTGCTGTCAGTGTATAGTGCAAAGCGTTACTTTGCCTTTTGGCCTCTGAATATGTTTGATACCTACAGTATCATTACTATCTATATTAATATTCAAATAAATAAACAACTTTATGAATTTTATCATTTTATAAAAAATAAAATAAATAAATAAATAAATTTTATATATATACACACATACATACATGCATATACATATATATGTATGTATATATGTGTGTATATATATGTGTATATATGTATATGTGTATATATGTATATGTGTATATATATATATATATATATATATATAATTGTTTCATTTTAAATATCGAAATGGTCAACAATTATTGTTTGCTTTCATATAAATGAATATGAATAAATAATGAAAAAATTTATTTATAAACTGACTTATATTTAAAATTGTTTATTATACCTCAGTAGATAATGAATTAAATAGTCAACATTTATTGTTTGCTTTCATGTGTAAAAATGTTAATAAGGACTTAATAAATTGACTTGCTATATCTACTGAGGTATAATATAGTCAACATTTATTGGTTGCTTTCATGTAAAAATATGAAATCACTTTATAAATTGACTTAATGAAAATTGTTTATATCTCAATAGATATTTAAACGTTAATTAAATGGCGAACATTTATTGGTTAATTTCATGTAAACTGTTGTATAAAATGTGAATAAATCGCTTAATAAAATAAAATAATTATAATCAGAATGCAATCAAAATCAAGTATTCCAAATTGGCATTTAATGTGTCAAAACATTCTGATCATTTAAAAATAATTTGTTTTTAATATATTTTTGAAATTAATTAATGAAAATATTTTAATCACTAATAAAAAAAAAAGGTTAAGACACACTAGTTCTCTGGGTTTGAACTCCTGTAGCGTGTCCTTGATCAAAAGCATTTGTGGCTTGTCTGGGAATCAATCAGAGGAATTGAAAGCTCTTCTGGGAGGAAGTAATAAATAAATGGTTTCTGGAGGCTCGTGTCTGCTGATGTTCGGTGATGCAGTCGAGCTGTAAATCTGTGTGGTTTTGTAGGAGGAGGCTGTGAGTTATTACACCAAACTGGAGGCCAAGCTGAAAGAGGAGTACAGGAAGGAGAAGGAGAAAGTCAACACCAAGCCGCTGGGCATGGCGTTCGTCACCTTCCAGAACGAGGCCATGACGGCGATGTGAGTATGAGACGAGCGACACTTGAGCTTTAGAAAACAAATTGCTCTAGCTATGAATAAAAAACAAATATTGTGTAAAAGAAATTGTGGTAAAATATATTTCATATATATATAATTTTTTTTTTTTTTGTACTAAATGTAGTAATTTGGAAAATAAAATATTACACAAAAGTTCTTAAATATAACAAAAATAATTTTCAGAATGATAATGATTGAGTCCAATCATACCAATCAGAATCAAGTATTCCAAAGAGGGGTTTATTTACACTGATATTTTTTTTTTTTTTTTTTTTTAAATGAAATTATTTTATATTTAATGGATGAAATGAAAGTAAAATATTGTGCACAAATATTGTGTAAAATAATTGTATTTTTATAATAATTTAATTACACTTAATATTTGTATCAACATTTTAATAATTTTAACAAACGTGTGTGTGAGAGAAGTTATTAAAATAATTTTCAAAAATCCATTTCATGGCCCCTTTAAATGTAATAAGAAAATAATTAGATTTAGAATCCAGTCAAAATCAATTATTAAATTGTTTTTTGGAATAAGTCTATTTATTAAAGCATATTCTGTAAATGTATTAATTTGAATTATATATGTATGCTGCTGCTTTTAGGTATTCAATGAAAAATGTGCCTTGTTTAAAATTTCTGATGCTTTTAAATGTATTGATGTTCTGGTTTTGTATCTGTTGCTCATGCGGGGTGTGTGTGTGTGTGTGTGTGTGTCTGCAGCATCCTGAAGGACTTTAACGCGTGTCAGTGTCAGGGCTGTAAGTGCCGTCAGGAGCCGCGCTCCTCTCAGTTCAGTGACAGTCTTCATATCTATGACTGGAGCGTCAGCTATGCGCCGGACCCCCAAAACGTGCGCTGGTGAGGAACACACTCATTCTCTCTCTTTTGATCATATGTTTTCTGCATGCATGGAAAATGACCCTTTAGACTGGTTCAAATGTGCAGTTATACAACCAGAGCCCACGGTGAAGAACTGGATCCCAGTGCCTATGAAAGCCATTTGATATTTTTTCTAATACTTTATATGCAAAGCACTTGATTTGACCTTCTGTTTCTTGAGCTCTTTTTTTCAATGGGTCTGCAAATAATTAAGATTGATTCATAATGTGTACTCAAGGGCCCTATGATATCAGCGATGCAGGAAACAGAGAAAAAAAATCACAGAATCCAGTCATAAAGAATTTACAGTATAATGCGGAATTTCATAAAGATTAATTAATACGATTTTAATGGTTTGTGCTTTTATTTTTACCACCACACAATACATTTATATTAAATCATAAATCAAGAAAGATTAGAAGACAACAGAATTTCTGAAAAGATGAACATTTCATTGGGTACTACTGTTGTGAAATGTATTCAATTAGTTATTAAATTGTTAAAGTTTTATTAATTATTGAATGGATCAGACATGCTGTTTATTATTAAAGTTTAATTAAACCATTAAAATGGAATTAAAAAAAAAAAAAAACAGAATTTGTGAAAATAAATAATTTAGTTTTTTCTGGAATGGAATTCATAGGACCCTAAACATGTAATTTGTATTAAACTTAATTTGTTGTTAATTCACTCATAAAAATAGGATTTATGGTACAATGCAAAATTTCATAACGATTAATTCATTAATTAAATTGTTAATGTTGTTAATGATTACTGACATTTTTGCTAAGAAATTTGTATTAAATCATAAATCACAGACAATACAGATTTTCTGAAAAGATGAAACATTTCATAGAGCCCTATTATTGTAAAATATATTCAATTATAATAAGTTTTAATTAAATTGACCAGATAAGCTGTTTATTGGTAAAATTTGAATAAAATCATTATTAAATCAGAAAACAGAAAAATTAAGATAGAAAACACAAAATCTGGGAAAAAATAAAACCGAGTTTGAGGGGAAAAACTGATTTCACAGAGCCCTAAAAATTAAATAATTACAAAAAAAAAAAAAAAATGACATTGTAAAAAACGGAATCCAGAAAAATAAAAAAAATAAAAAGGAATTTGGGGGGAAAAAATCTTAATTTGATTTCATAGCCTCTAATACTGTTTCACATACAGTACTAATGTAAAAACATGGTAGGCTGTACACAGTGAGCAGTACGCTGTTATTGGATTCCCAGCAGCCGCTGTTTCTCTTTCTGTCAGCCGTTTCTGTGCTGACTTCATTATGTGCAGGGATCACCCCGTGAGCAGTCGATAGCTGAGCGCGTGTGTGTGTGTGTGTGTGTGTGTGTGTGTGTGTGTGTGTGTGTGTTGATCACAGGGAGAATCTGTCTTTGGGAGGAGTTTCCTGGTGGCTTCGCTGCTTCATCATTAACTGCATCCTCTTCATCCTCCTCTTCTTCCTCACCACCCCGGCCATCATCATCTCCACTATGGACAAGTTCAACGTCACCAAGCCTGTGGAGTATCTGAACGTAAGTCTGACACAAACACAAACATGGATATTTCTTGCGTCAAATCATTTTTAGTCGGTGAAAGTGAAAATGGTGCCAAGTCATTTAGAACATTTTTGATGTTTACTTCGACCGAGCAATGACAAAATGTGCCATGACGCCCGTTCACGGCAGGACAAACCCCAGATTAGCATGGAGGAGATGTGATTCATCGGAGTAACTGCTTTCCAGCCTCGGCTGGGATTCTCAGTCTTTCTTCTGTAGATCTGCCTTCATCACACATACACATTGAGTTCACTAGTGAATGACGTGTGAAGGTGACGTGAACCCAGCAGGACTGGAATAATGAAAGACAAGAACATGGCTTTGTCATATTTCAAAATGATACGAAAAAGAATTATTCATTTTTGCATTATTTTTATGATGATCTATTGTCTCTACAATTATCTTTACAATAATGATAATCATAATAATTATTTTTTTTAAATTGTATTAATAAGGACAATAACATTACGTTTAATATTATTTTAATATTATTATTAATAAAAATAATTACAATGTATAATTACAATAAGTTATGATGATAATAAAAACAATTAAATGTTATTTTTACATTTTAATGAATTATATTATTAAAATAATAATAATACATAGTCGTTTTTATATATAAATACAGTATGTTATGCATAATAATTATAATAATAATATATAATTACTATAAGTTCAAAATGTATCAATAATAATAATAATAATAATATCATAATGGCAATATTAATAATATACAATATTTTTCATAATAAATTGTTGTTGTTGTTAATAAGTTACGGACTGCAGTTTAAATTTTTTTGGTTAAAATGATCCGAAATCAGTATTTGATCAAGTACATAACTTTAGCCCGATTCAACGGTAAGCTTATAATAATGTTTTCTAATTTAAGTGGTATGGGTGGGTTTTCGTGGGAAATTCGAGCATGCTGCTGCTCATTACGTCATGTCTGTAAGCATAAAGAAGTTGTCCCGGCTAGTAGGTTATCGCATGTGAGGATCCTGCAGGTGACCGATCGTTTATAGCCTTTTCTCACAGCAGCTAGAATAATTAAATGTATCATTTTGATGGCGGATTGTGATCCAGGAAGGATTATGTTTATGAAACGCATGTGAATGAAATAAAATTATATTCCAGTTTTAAATGTGCTTCTGATTACAGATAGCCTGGGATTACACAGGATTTGTATTTTAAAGAAAACCAGTTCGAAGGGAGCATAATTTGTTAAAAGAATTTCTAAATATGAAATTCGAATGGTATGACAATTAGAGATTAGACTGTACAGAAATTTAAATCTACACGTTAATACACACTATACTCAGTCACGCAATGCTGATGTTGTTAACATTAATAATTTGAGAATAAATTACAACAATAATAATAATTTGCATGGTTAGATGTGATATGAGCTAATCGATCTTTAGATTAAATCGCCATTAGTAGCGAAATTTATGGTAATGCTTTTTTCCTCAGTTGGTCAGAACAAACGTGGCAGACTTGTTCAGATGGCAAAATACGGTGAAAATTATTATTTGGGTCATATATTCAAGACGTAGGCTAGAATCTATGATTCCTAAGTACAGTAAACATCCACACCGGTGTAGACTGACAGCTACACATACTCTTCAAAACATTAGATTAGTCCGCGCTGGAGCCGTGCCGACTCACAACCCCATGCAAGGAAGATAATTCCGCAAAAAGCTGCAGTTCCAGGTTTTCAAACATTGATGGCGACAAAGCAGCAAAACTTATGGACTGCAGCTTTAAAATAGGTTATGAATCGGTAATAAAAACACCAATACTATAAAAGTACTAAATTTTAATTAATTATACTTGTTGTTGTTGTTATTATAGTCACAATAATAATAATAATAATAACCATAATGATACATTATTTTTAAATACATTTTATTTTAGTTAGTTAAATTACTATAATAACTGAGTAGTTCTAAATCAAGATGGATGGATAGATGGATGGATAGATAGATACTCAAGGTTTAAAATGCAATAAATCTCAATGGTCCTAAAACAGGCTTTATTTATTTTTGCCAAAATATTTTCTTATTATTTGCTTAATTCACCCAAACAAGGTTTCCATTATTATTTTGCTGATATACCGAGACAGGTGTTCGGAGAGGATGGATGAAAGCATGTGTTGTGAATGTAAACACTTGCTGATGTGTCTGTGTTTGTGTCTAGAACCCGATCATCACCCAGTTTTTCCCCACGCTGCTCCTGTGGGCCTTCTCCGCCCTGCTGCCCACCATCGTCTACTACTCCGCCTTCTTCGAAGCCCACTGGACCAGGTACAATCCCACAATCCCACACAACTCAACTCAAATCAGGTTTGTGACCCTGGAGCACAAAAGCAGTCATAAGTAGCACAGATGTATTTGTAGCAATAGCCAACAATACATTGTATGGGTCAAAATTATCCATTTTTCTTTTATGCCAAAAAATCATTTGGATATTAAGTGAAGATCACGTTCCATGAAGATATTTTGTAAATTTACTACTATAAAAATATCAAAACTTAATTTTTGATTAGTAATATGCATTGCTAAGAACTTCATTTGGACAAATTTAAAGGTGATTTTCTCAATATTTAGATTTTTTTTGCACCCTCAGATTCCAGATTTTCAAATAGTTGTATCTCAGCCAAATATTGTCCGATCCTAACAAACCATACATCAATGGAAAGATTATTTATTCAGCTCAAAAATCTCAGTTTCAAAAAATAGACTCTTATGACTGGTTTTGTGGTGCAGGGTCACACATCTGCTCTGAAGAGTGTCAGGTGTTAAGTCTGGTGTGTTTCTCAGGTCGGGCGAGAACAGGACCACCATGCACAAGTGCTACACTTTCCTGATCTTCATGGTTCTCTTGCTGCCTTCTCTGGGTCTCAGCAGGTACCGTCTGAGATCTTTACATTTGTGATGAGGGTGAGAGACCCTGTGGATGTGGGAGGATTATTTGAATCTGTAATTGCATATTTAAGTCATTATTTATATCTGTCATGGGACTCATCTGAGTATATGCCTGAAGCTCTGATGCAGACGTCTCTGTGAGACAGTATTTGTGCTGATGTTTGGTGCAGAAGCTTGGTGAATGATTTTACTATTATTAGTAGCTTTTTAATACATTAAACATCATTAGTTTGCTGGTGATGATTGCTAGCACTCTTCAAGATAAAGGCTTGTTGAAATCACAAACCCCAAGTGTTGAACTTCAGATGACAGTTTCATATCTCTAAATGTTCTTCTCTGTGTTAGTTTGGATGTTTTCTTCCGCTGGCTGTTTGACAAAAAATTCCTGGCCGAAGCCACCGTCAGATTTGAGTAAGTTCTTCTTTTTTTTTTTTTTTTTTTTTTTAAATTTCATTTTATTTTATTTCATTTCATCTTTTATTTTATTTTGTTTTGAATTACTTTCTTGCCAGTTGTAGCATTTTATTTATTAAAATATTCATATTAATGAACTGAAATTCTGAATGTTTTATTTTATTTTTAAATGCTTAAACTTTATTGCCAGTTGTAGAATTGTATTATTGAAATATTTCGATTTATGTATTGAACTTCTGAATGTTTAGGTTTTTTTGTTGTTGTTGAAATGCTTAAACTTTCTTGCCAATTGTAGCATTTAATTTAAATATGCATATATTAATGAATAGAACTTTTGAATCTTTTTAATTGTTTATTTTATTTTAATTTATTTTATTTAAATATTCATATATTACTTAACTGAAATTCTGAATGTTTTAAGTTCATTTTATTTTATTGTTTTGAAATGCTTAAACTTTCTTGCCAATTGCAGCATTTTTATTTATATACTCGTATATTAATGAACTGAACTTCTCAATATTTTGATTTTCATTTTAAATGCTTACACTTTCTTGCCACTTGTATCATTTTCTTTCAATATTCATATTTTACTTAACTGAAATTGTGATTTTTTTTTTTTTTTTTGAGATGCTTAAACTTGCTTGCCACTTGTAACATTTTAAATATTCATATATTAATGATCTAATATTATAAATATCCTAAATGTTTAATTTACATATTTAATTGTATTTTATTGTTTTGAAATGCTTAACAAACGTTCTTGCTGCTTCAAATGTGTTTCTTGCTTTCTTGTAGCATTTTATTTAAATATTCATATATTAATTAACTGAAATTCTGAATGTTTTAGTTGTTCAGATTTTCTTTTATTTTTAAATGCTTAAACTTTATTACCAGTTGTAGAATTGTATTATTGAAATGTTTAGATTTATGTATTGAACTTCTGAATGCTTTTTTTTTTTAATGCTTAAACTTTCTTGCCAATTGTAGCATTTCATTTAAATACTCCTATATTAATGAACTGAACTTCTCAATATTTTGATTATTTAAATTTTTTAAATACTTAAACTTTCTTATCACTTGTAACGTTTTATTTAAATATTCAGTTCATTAATGAACTGAATTCTGAATGTTGTTAACTGTTTACAAACCTGCTTTTAGTTTTTATGGTTTTGATTTAGTGCATATATTGAGGTGCTGATTAACTCATTTCATCCGTAATTTCAGGTGTGTCTTCCTCCCTGATAACGGAGCATTTTTTGTGAATTACGTCATTGCGTCGGCGTTCATCGGAAACGCCATGGATCTGCTGCGGATTCCCGGTCTGCTCATGTACATGATCCGGCTGTGTTTGGCTCGCTCGGCCGCGGAGAGACGCAACGTCAAACGGGTACGAAAAGATGCACCTGTCGACCTTTCAAACCATTGACATGAATAATGCCCTTATATCATTAATGCTCAGGTGAATCCAGCAAAACATGACAGGAGCATCTGGGTCATGCATCATCCCAAAATACATAGAAAAAATCTGAAATTATATTTTGCATAAAGAAAATAAAACGTTTTTAGGACCATTAAATTGTTTTTGCATTGTGATATTATCTTCATGAATATTAAACACATTTTAGCCAAATACACTTTACCTTATTTTATTAATTCATTTAATTGTATTTTATTTATCTGTGTATTCATTCAGTGAGTCAGTCATTCATTTATTAAATTGTATTTTATTGTCATTCATATATTTATTAATTTATTTAATTTACCGTATTTTATCTAAGCATTTATTCATTTATATATTTAAATCAAGTCATAATATTGAATTAATTTTATTTGTTTGTTTGTTTGTTTTTTGTTTATTTAAACCAACATTATTTAAAGGCAGACCAACAAATATTACCATTGTTTAAACACTTTACAATTAATTAATTTTATTTTTTAAAATGTATTCATTTATTTATTTGCATTACAGTAATGATGTAAAATGTGCTCATTTGTCATGAAAATGTCACATTGGTCTAAAAAAATCTTAATAGTCCTTATAATATTAATTAATTGTATTAAGTGAACATTGAAATTGATTTCCTTTTTAAGCAAAAAAAAATCTTTTTTTTTTCCTTTTGGTGGAGGAATAAATTTTTTTGTGTTTTTGACAAGTTTTGTGAGATTCATCCTCCCACAATGAGTTATTTTTACCTGCTGTTCGTCTGGATTTGATTCCAGTCTGTTGTGTTTAGTTTTGTAACGTGTGTGTGTGTGTGTGTGTGTGCGCAGCATCAAGCCTACGAGTTTCAGTTCGGAGCCGCCTACGCCTGGATGATGTGCGTTTTCACCGTCGTTATGACGTACAGCATCACCTGCCCAATCATCGTCCCCTTCGGTGAGTCAGGCCACGCCCACTCCCACATCAGCCCATTCACGAAACCACAGCCTGACAGCCAATCAGAGAGAGGGAGACCGAGGAACAAGGATGAAAGAGAGGATACAGGGAGAAACGCTGTGAATGACATGACCGAAAGAGAGCGCGCGTGTGTGTGTGTGTGTGTGTGTCCAGAGCGCCTCCTGCTGGCCGCATGTCTGCATGCAGCTTCAACAATGGAAAACGCAAGCTGCGCCAGCCGAACCACCTGCCTACATGCCGTGTGTCAGATTAAATATAGATCCTCTGCCTGCATATTCATTGCAAAAGCACACAAACAGGGAAGACTTGCTGCATTTGAGCAGTAATCTTTGTTTTCTGTCGCTGAGCTTTTGTATGCTCACATTATTTCTAGAAGTCTCTCAGAAGCACACCCACACACACACACACACATACACACAGGCATTCATCAAGCTGGCGGTGTGTGACTCATTCTGCGGAGGAAACTTTATTTACATCTCTCAGCCCACACTGTAAGCGCAGACGGAGATGCTCATTTCGGACTCAGCGGTTCACATCTGACACGCGATTAACCTCACGACCGCCCGTCTGCACAAATTGATATCACATGTTGCATCTGAAATGAAAACACACAACAGGCTGATGTTTTGTCGCTTGAAAGATGCTAAGACAGTCCTCGTGAGATTACAATAGTAGATTTGTGGCCTTTCGTTCATATTCGTTAGTCTGAGCTCGTCTATACACCAGTGTAACAAAAACTAATAATAATTACAAAAATACACAACTAAAATTTTACTAAAACTTATCTATATAATCTAACCTATAATCATAATTTTTTTCAGAAAAATGGCAATCAGTATTATTTTAGCCATCTCAAATCGTTATTATTATTATTATTATTATTTATTTTTATTTTTTAAAGCTTCAGGTTGATATCAGTTCATTATATCTCAATTCAGTTATACAATAATAATAATAATAATAATAATAATAATAATAATAATTATTATTATTATTATTATTGAATGAATTTTAAACAAGACATTACTAGAAATATTACATAAATATTATTGTAAATGTATAAAAATGTTACATAATATTTTGTAATCTAGATATAAATGATGTGTGTTGTTTTTAAATATATACACACTATTGATAAATATAAATTTGTTTTACAGTGTACATTTGCGCTACTAATATTTTTTGTTGTCTTAATTTCTTCCAATTTCAAATGTTAAATCAAGCTTTTATTTTGACACAAAACCACAGGGGTTCTCAAAGCTTTTCTTTTTTTTGACAACAGCTTCTTATTAAAAGTTTAGGAGAATGGTTTCAAATGGATGTTATAGGAGACAGAAGCTCCGAGCAGATGAGTTCATATGCAACACACTGTAATATAATTTAATGTAATCTGTTATCCTCAGGACTGATGTACATGCTCCTGAAGCACCTGGTGGACCGGTACAACATGTACTATGCTTACCTGCCCTCCAAACTCGACAAAAAGATCCACTCGGGAGCCGTCAATCAAGTGGTGGCCGCCCCAATCCTCTGCCTCTTCTGGCTGCTGTTCTTCTCCACCGTGCGGACAGGTGCGTTCACTCAAATATATGACCCTGCAGCACAAAAGCAGTCATAAGCAGCACAGGTATATTTATAGCAATAGCCTACAATACATTGTATGGGTCAAAATTATACATTTTCAAAAAATTGACCCTTATGACTGGTATGGTGGTCCAGGGTCACAAATATCCTACGTTTTTACCCTATTCACATCTTACTTTAAAGTACCATCCAAACGTGGCTTGCTTCCTCTGGTTTCTCAGGGTTTTTGACCCCGACGTCCATGTTTACCTTCGTGGTGCTCATCATCACCATCGTGGTCTGCCTGTCGCACGTGTGCTTCGGTCACTTCAAGTACCTCAGCGCGCACAACTACAAGGTACGGGTTGCGGTCCTGCAGGTATGAGCTCACAGTACAGTCCACCGGGCGGCAAGGGTAGCTCAGGTAGACTGTCACCTGTCCCAGAGCAGAAACGCTCACCAGCACCTCTGTCTCGTTACAGATCGATACCAAGGACACGGAGATCGACGGAGTGGAGAACGGACGTCCTGCTAGATCCTCACCCTCCAACAAATCTCAGGTACATTCCCAGTGTGAAGTTAGTCGTGGTTTCCTCAACCGAAAACGGTCAGAATTGAGTTTTTCATGGTCATTTTTCACCCGTTAAATGGCTGTGTTTCTATTTAACTTTGAAAAGTAAACTTTCTATTTTAACATCATCAAGATCTCCAAATTTTTATTATTTTCATGAAAATTAAGCACATTTACCCCTCTCTCCACCAGTTCTCAGTAACTTAATGAAAAAAAAATCAAGTTATCGTTTTGTTCCTATTCTTATACTTATTAATAATACATTTAAATGATGTTTAATTTACTTTGTTTATATTTTGTACACTGTAAGTACTACTAATATATGGGTAGTATTTTATTTTTTTGTACAATATAAAATTGATTTGAATAATGTGATTTTAACAATAAAAACATTTATAGTAATTTATATTTAATTTCAACGTAATTATTTTATTGTTTAAAATTAAATAATTGAATTTATTTTTACAGTTTATGCAGAATTCAATTACTGATTTTAAGACATTGTGCATGTATTATTATTTTGATAAATTCTAAATACCTAATTAATAATAATATTTAAACTACATTTTAATTTATAGTATTTTATTACTATAAACTGAAACGTAAAAGTAGTATTTGTTGTACAGAATTAAATTGCTGATTTGAATAATAAAAACATGATGTATTGTTGCTATTATTGATTATGATGATAATATTTAAATTACGTTTTAATTTATATTATGTTTTTAAAGTACAAGTGATACATAATTAAATAGCTGATTTTAATAATACAAAAAATTGTCTGAATTATCATCTTTATTATTGTTATTAATGTATTATTTGTGCATTACACTAGTGAAAATTTGAGTGAAAATGTGCTTTGTTACTGAAATATTGACACAAAACAGGCTTTATGCAAAATATAACTTCATGCTTCATTTTCAATATTTTTATATTGATATTTCTTAGAGATCATATTTCGGCCCAAAATCAACAAGAATAAGAATAAATGTGAGATTCAAATCAAAGACAATCCTGTTTTCCATTTCATTCATATTTAAACTGACGGATCTTTTTATGACTATTGTGCGTCTGTTTTCAGCAGCAGATGTACATCGCTCAGGTCCTGCAGGACCCAAACTCTGACGAGACCGGAGCAGGCAGCGGAGAGGACGACGGCCAGGGGTCCTCGCAGGACGAGGAGATGATCAACGCCGGGAGCAGCCTAAACGAAGCCGACTTCCAGTCCGGAGAGGACAGTCTCATCGCCAACGAGGTCCACCACTAGCCACAGCCGAGAGAACGACAAAGACCCGATCACAAGGCCTCCATCCGCACATGTCTGTTTGTCCCCGTCGAACGCTGTGAACTGGCTCCAAACATCAGCACCTTAGAAACCCACGTCTGCCAAAACACTCAGACTGTACATAAGCACACGCTTACAAACCATTTCGCACATGTGCATGAACACTCCGGCGACTGCTCGTTTGGAAGCTCAAAACCGATTGCAAGATTTCCCTTTTCGAAAAAATTCCAAGTTTGGATCAAAAAAAATGCCTCAGGAAATGGAATAACGGATGGGAAAATGTCCTGTTTTTTGTCGCGCTCTTTCTCCCATGATTCGCCTTAACAGCGATAGATTTCCTAGTTGACGTCGCCGGCTTTATTTGCTCGCTTTTTCTTGTTCTTTGCCTAAATGATTGGATCTGGCATTCCAAAGGAAACGTGCAATAGCAAGAGCGTATCGTCAGAATTCGGCTTGAAATCCGTCGGCTTTAGACTGCGTTAACTGTACAGAACACTAACAGACTGACTGACTCTCCTGTCGCCGCCATTGAAATGACTACAGCGGTGGCGTTCTTGAATTCTTTGCGCTCCGATTTGAACTTCTCCCCGATGTACAGTATTTCCAGAGACGCGCTGTGTGTTTGTGTTGTCACTGAATGACCCATATTCTTACGTTTTGGTATTTTTAACGCTATTTTTGCCTTTAACGGATGTGTTTGTCTGCCTGCAACGGAGTACTGACGTTCCCGTCCTCGTAGCGCAGTAGAAACCACTCGCCGCTCATAACATGACCTTACGGACTAGATGCAAAACAGCGATGGAGAATCAGCGATTCGAGGTGTTTGAGAAGATTTGTAGTTTACCAAATGCGTTTTATCGGGAAACTGCCAATTCAGATCTTAGTTTAGAAAGCAAATCCCTGTAGTTTGGATCGTGTAAACGAGGACAGCTAGTGAAAAACAGGCTCTTGTTTGGTGCCTGCTTTTGTACGAAATGTTTTGGGAGAAATATGGCGATTAGTTTAGTGCTATCGTGATTAATCGCATCCAACATAAAAGTTTTTGTTTACATAGTATATGTGTTTGTACTGTGTATATTTATTATGTGTGTGTGTGTGTGTATGTGTGTATATGTATATATATATATATATATATATATACATGCAAATATTTTCAAAATATATACTGTATGTGTGTGTGTATTTATATCAACATAATAAATATACATAGTACACACAGATATGTTATGTAAATAAAAACTTTTACTTTGGATGTGATTAATCGTTTGACAGCACTAGCTTAGTTGTTAACGACTGACTGAGTTTTTTATTTATTTTCTAGTTGTGTAGTTAAACCTGGTGAGATTGATCTAATCCAAGTACTAATATTAAGAGAAATGTAGCCGTCACATGAAGCATCTGACTGTCGATACGCCGCAGCAACAAACGACGTCGCTCCAGTTTTAGCGAGCTAGATGAGAAATAATAACGGCTTGTAGCCAAAAACCACCACTGAAGACTCATCGCTAGAGGTTGCAATGAACCCCAAGCTGAGATAACACTTAATTCTAATTCATAAAAGAAAATGATCAAGTGAAGAATTATCATGCTTAACTTGAGGGTTTTGTTGCAGCCGGTCTCCATTATATCTGTCTTAAAGAAATAGTTCACCCAAAAATGAAAATGTGATTACTAAGTCCTCACCCTCAGGCCATCAAGATGTAGATGACTTTGTTTCAATGGATGCTCTGCAGTGAATGGGTGCCGTCAGAATGAGAGTCCAAACAGCTGATAAAAACATCACAATAATCCACACCACTCCATCTTGATGGATTTGTTTCAGTTTTTGTCTTCTCAAGATGTTAACTGATGGACTGGAGTGGTGTGGATTATTTGTGATGTTTTTATCAGCTATTTTGACTCATTCTGCCGGCACCCATTCACTGCAGAGCATCCATTGCTCAGCAAGTGATGAAATGCTACATTTCTCCAAATCTGATGAAGAAACACACTCACCTTGAACAGCCTGAGTACATTTTCAGTAAATTGGGTGAACTCTATTCCTTTAATCCATCAAGAACTGATGGAAATCCCAGTCTGAGAGGTTTCTATTGGAGCCAATCATGTTTTAGAGTGGCATATTGTCAATATAAAACAGGAACCAGATTGTTTTCTTAAAGAAAACTGACCTTTTAAGGGATTAAACATGCATGTCAACAACATGTACAGATCTGATGTACAAACCAGTTTCATTTTGCAGTACATTACAGACCTTAGTCAGGTGAAGGAACGTATAAATATGAGACACAAGCAGAACAAATGAGTGTTAATAATTCCAATCTAATAACGATCAGTTTAGAGGTTCACTGCTGGTGTTTCATGAATTAATTTGTTTATGAGTGAAATTAAACAGGACATCTACCCCGACTAATGTCTGTAATTATTATTATTATTATTATTACAGTATTTCATGTTTTCATACCTGCTGCTGCACACGATTCCTCTAGATTGATGTGCCAGGTTGTTTTCTTTTATTATCAGCCTAGAATTACATTTTGCAGTAGTTTTTGTGACCCAAAAGGTCAGAGCGACACTCCTGAAAGTGTTTCATCATGTCTGAAAATGATCTTGATGGCAGATCTAGTCTGATGTCAGTTTACTGTGAGTTTTGCACTGATGGTTTTTATTTTTTCGTTTCTGTTACTGTATCCTCAAAGTTAAAAACTAGAGACTTTGTGGGAAAAAAAGCTGGTGATGAAGATGAATCTTAGGAGGATCTGTTACCGGTTCATGAACACGCAATATACTGGATTCAGCAAATAACTGGTACTAAAATGGCACAAAGTGACTTGAGAATTGAAATCGAACAGCCTCAGGTGTTCTTTTATTTTCCAAACGATAAAAATGTTTACATCTGTGTGTTTCCTTGTTCGTCATCTGTCATTTTTACTTGTTTTCCTTCGGGATTCCACATTTCTCATCGATGAAGACACAAATGGTAACCTATGAAAGCTGTAGCTTTGTGCGCGGTTTGGTTTGGGAGTCGTAGCTACACGCTGGAGATACTGAAGTCAATTTGTGTCTTGGATATCGTCGATGATGAGCGGTGTGTGTGAATGTTCTGTGATGAACGTGAGCACAAAAGATATTGAAAAGCAGCTTTGTATATCCAAAGGAAGGTCATTTCTTCGTTTCTGGTTCTGTCCCGTTTTTAGGGCTCCCTCACCGGCTTCTTATTGAGTTAATGAAGTGAAGTCTCTTCAGCATTTGGCAGTGAAGTAAAGAGCGGTGCGGGTATTTTTGTAAAATTGTACAAGAAACTGTTTGGAGATGCAAATGTTCAGCCTGTTGAAGTATTTGATACCAGTAATGTATTAAAGATGTGTCAAAGCTAGCTGTAACAATGCTGTTGCTCAATGGATTTTTAATATATCATGACTTTTTTTTTGTTTTGTTTTATAAGCTAACAGTTTAAGTTATGAAGTGCACAATGTCTTTTAGAAAGAAAACACTGGAGATGCAATTTTGCGCAGAAGAATATGAGCTGTGCGTTATGCAAGAATGAATCGCAGTTTGTTTGTACAAAAGTTGTGATGCCAATGTACAGTTTGTCTGAAAGGGGCCGAACTTTAACAAAATGTGAACTAAACCTGTTTCTGTTCCTCTAGTCTGCTCACATGCGGCTGCATCACTGTAGGAGACGTAGACGGACTGCTCTAGAACCTGTGTGAGATTTGTTTTGAAATATATATATTAATATATATATTAATTTTTTTTTTTTTTTTCCTGTCCGAAGGTTGTCCTTATGGTGAAGCATTTGTCATCTTCAGTTTCTTGATCAATAAAAAATTGGTATTCATTCTGTGCACTTGATCTGTTGTTGATTTCGGTCACAAGAGGGCGCTGCAGCCTCACCAAAAAAAAAAAAAAAAACATTTGAGCAACTTGGACATGACAGTTTCTATATAGTGAGTGATTTTATTTAGTATTATTAGGCTTACTCTTGCCGTACTTAAGGTAAGTTACTATAGGTGAGCAGTGTAAAAATTTTATCTCACCATGTTCATTAATCATGGCACATCAAGACATTTGTTTTTTATAAGTTTTCCGAAATATGTTTAAATGTGCAAATTATGCATTATCTAATTAAATGCGCTCATTTGCATAGGTTTCCAGAACAGAAATCTGAACACTGGATAAAGGTTTAAATTCTTATGTCTTTTTATTGATATATTAGAGTTAATGTAACTATGTAGGCCTACGTGTTTTGCCTTGAAAAATCATGATTCGTGATTTGAAGTTCCGATCCGAGTTAAATTATTCGCTATACCCGCTTTGAAATAAAATGATTTGCGAACCCTCTCGGAAGTTCCAATCTGGATCAAATGATTCCCGATACGAGTTCCGATTCCAAAGTCCCTGTCTGATCCAAATGGTTTGCGGTACGCGATTCGATTCGAGCTTTTCAAAATAGAGAATCATTCAGGAAACAGTCCTCTGTAAAATGCGCTGCACACACTCTAATATTTGGGTTGAACTGTTCTGGAACAGTGTTGTAAATACAACTTAACCATTGATTTCTAGTTGTGTCCTCTTTTGGAAGCCCAAACAAAGTAGTATCGTTTCACAATGAAACAGCGTCTCCAGGACATGGTGCCGGCGGCAGCAACAACACTACAGAAAGAATAATAGTTCCGCCTTTCATTGCGTATACATTTGGGCGGTGTTTTGCAAATCTTCCCACACCGTGACGTAGACATGTTGGGGCCTGTTTGAATGAGCTGTTTTTGGGGGGCGTGGTCGAGTCTTAACTTTTATAAAGAATATCTCTTTGGATTTGAGACTTCAGGGATCTTATCAATGCACAAACAGCTTGCAACACTCCAAAGAGAAAGGAAAACTTGAAATCGCATCATATGACCCCTTTAAAGTCTCTCATATACTTACTTCGGAGCGGTTCTCTTTTTAATAGAGATATAAGATTAATATAATTTCCATCAGTAATTCTGACAATGACACATTTGTACCTGGGAGTTGTGCAGTTTCCCTGTAACTTCCCCTGTGTCTGTCATCTGGTTTTCAGTCAGACCACATGAGCGTCAGGTTTTGTAGCAACATTTGGTTTCAACCTCAGACAGCATGTGCAGACTGTCTAATTACACATGACTTTGCAAGTACAATATAATATTTAATCCGATCCCCTAAATCATTACCCAACATCTGAGTTTGAATGCACACGTTCATATCAGTCAATCTGCATACAAAAACGTGTTTACAAAGAACCAGACAGCTACACAAAGTGCTTTTGAGGATCAAATAATGATTGAATTTGGCAGGTTTATTGCTTCCAGTCTTCAAAATATACTCAGAATGTATAAGAAGCTGAGTTACAGCTATAATATGTTAAATCTCTGTTAATTACATTTGGAAAGACAAATTGTGACCGCAAAGTCTGCTCTCATATCTGCTGTTTCTCAGGTGTTTGAGGGCCAACGTCACTGTGTAATTTTTTTGTTCCTCACTGGTTTGTTTTTTGGTATCAAGTAGTATTGTAGCCAAGACGACCTAATCCAAGCCCAAGACAATTGTGTGTTGAGACCAAGACAAGCCCAAGACCAAGGCAGGTTGAGAACCAGCACTGCTCAAATCTGAAGGATCCACATTTACTGCCTGAGAAATGCCTTATTTTTAATCATTAAATACAATAATAAGACCCTTACAGAGCTGTTACCTATCAAATGAAATCTCTAACAATAAAAATCTTGCACTGCAGTGATGGCACAGAAGCTGCATCTGAATTGGTACAATTACAAATGCGTAAATAATGTTAAAAATTGTTTACTGAATGTTTTTTAAAAGCAATATTTTTATTTATTTATTTTTTCAGAACAGTTCTCTTGCTCGTGATATTGCTTAAAGGGGTCATCGGATGTCCATTTTCCACAAGTTGATATGATTCTTTAGGGTCTTAATGAAAAGTTTATAACATAGTTTGGTTAAAATTTCTCAATGGTAGTGTAAAAACACCCTTTTTATCCTGTCAAAATCAGCTATGTTTTGAGCAAGCCATTCTAGTCCATGTTGCTTAAAATGCTAATGAGCTCTGCTGACCCCGCCCCTCTCTTCCATGGGGCGATGATCAGACTGTAAACTTCAGCCATGAAACTGGCTAACTAGCACATTATTAGGAAAGGTGATTTGCAAAGATTCATAAAAAACACTTATACTCACTTCTTCTGTGGATGAAGTTGGATCACAAATGATTCGCACGAACATAGATCAGGGATCAGCGCATTCCCTTCAAAAACTAAAGTAATGTTAATACTAAAGTAATGAAATAACTCATTCATTATTACATACAACAACAGAACACCTCAATCGCTCAATCTGAGACATCTTATCTTCCCTGCACCGGAGGCGGACAGCTCTCAGCTCACTCAGGGCGGGTCTAAGGTAAAACGGACTTGTCAATCAACTATCGTGGGAGGGGTTTGTGCAGAACTACGTCATTCTGACAGGAATCTCAGAACAGCCTGATTTGAGAAAGGGGATTTTAAAATAGGGATTAAAAAAAACCACTGGGTGAATTTTTATCATTATAGGATGGATGTGTACACACACTTCCAACACACATTTATGATCAAACAACTTGTAAAGTGAATTTTGCATCCGATGACCCCTTTAATTATATCATATTATAATATAAAAAGGGAGAGCACTTATACTCTCAAGCACTTTTTTTGCAACAATATCTTGAATTTTGTGGGTGTATGTATTCATTTTGGTGACATTTTTGAGACGGTCCAGCATTAATTTCTGACCCGACATAACATTATAAATCATTTGTTCTCAGCCAGGGGCTGGGGCCCACTATGGGGCCTCAACAAACTTCCAAGGGGGCCTTAAAGAGGACTTAAAATTGTTTAAAATAAAACAAAACAAGCATTAAAATGAACTAAAACAGGTAAAAATCAAAGGTATTTGTTAATAGGGGGGCAGTGAAGTCAAACATTTTGAGATCCACTGGTATAAATCAAATGATTTATTTTTGTTATTTAGTTATTTAATTAGTTATTGATTGCATTTGAAGCAGGAGGTTTTACATCTAATCACATTAATGATTGTTGTAAATAAATCCGATAATTTAGTGATATCCCCGCAGTTGTGTTCTTGACCGGGTTTCAAACTAAATCCTGAGTCCTCTTAGTCTGAGACCAAGACAAGACTGAGTACAAATGAGGTCGATACTGAGACAAGACCAAGACCATCAAAAAAAATGGTCTTAAGTCCGGTCTCAAGCCCAAGACCATACAACACTAGTATCAAGTACACTGTAAAAACCTGTTAAGCTGCAAACTGTTGTGTTCTTGTATTACTGATTCACCAGAAGAGGGCACAATGGGTTACCTATAAAAGGTGTAGAAGAACAATTGAATGTGTGCAGCCATGTGGCATGCAGGCTGTGTTTGCTGTTGGCCTTTGATACTAATACATCTTTGAATTGTAACTTCTGGAATCTGACTCTTCATGCTTACCTGGACTCAAAACACTACAAAATTGGCGACGAGGATTTTACCTTTATGAATGAAAGATGGCTGTAGTTGCTTCATTTCCTACGCCATTCTTGCCATGTCCTGGTGAGCCTTCGATACCCTTTGATGTTTGGCTAAAGATGCTCAGTAATTATTTACTGGTCGTTAATGCATCCGGAGATGAATGGCCTGCTGCACGAAAGAGAGCTCTTTCTTCATTGTTTGGGCACAGAAGGTCAGAGATTATTTTATACTTTGCCAAATCAAGGAGAGATGATGGAGGGAGCTATTGAGGTTTTGCAAGCATACTTTGTTCCTTGATGGAATGTAATTGCAGAGCGGCATGCTTTTAGAAAACAAACTCAAGTACCTGGTGAAACAGTCCTACAGTATATAACCTCTGAGATTTAGCAGCCACATGTGAGTTTGGATCAAATCTTGATGAAATGTTATGTGATCAATTAGTAGAAAATGTGGCCAGTCATCGTATTAGAGAAAAACTGTTGTTGGAGACTGACTTCACAATTGCTACTCAAATTGAAGCTGCTGGTGAACAAGTTAAAACCATATCAGACCAGACGTTTGTGCTTGTGGAAGCAATACAAGGAAAGTCTATGGCAGCTGTTGGTCAGTATAAAACTAAATACTCTGCATCTACAAAGCCTTCTGTTTCCTCAAAGACTTTTAAGACTGCTGAAGCTTCTAAGATGACTTCATCAGTTCGTGCATGTTATCGTTGTGCATCAACAAAACACCAGCAATCTATCTTTGGGCTCGAATATATATATATATATATATATATATATATATATATATATAGATTCTCCATTTTTCGACAGCCCAGACATGCTAAGGCTTCTTTTCCAATTGTTGAATACTTGCGTTCAGCAGTTGATAAAGTATATATATATATATTTTTTTTTCGCTTGCTGATCATCAAGCTTTAACAGTACTTCTTTCTCCCAAAGGTACAGATCGAGCAGGAATGAGAATTGCATATTGGGCAGCACGACTCTTATGTTTTAACTATGAAGTAATTTACAGTTCTGGTTCTCAAAATCGTACTGCTAACTGTCTGTCTCTATTGCCTTTGCCTGCTTCTGAAGAAGATCTTTCTGATGCAGAACCTGAATTCGTTGCATTTTTGTCTTCTGAGATGTCTGCTATAACTTCAACTGAGTTTGCTTCTGCATCATGTCCAGAAATGACTTCGTTACGCACACAAATTGATGGTGGATGGCCTTCTTCGTCAATGGCTGTTAATAAAAATCTACATCCCTATTTCCAAGGGATGAATTGAGTGTTCAGAAGAGAAGATACAACTGGTCAGGATGTTCTCGATCACACACCAGTAGAAGTGTTCACCTGGATGGCAGAAGATAACTGGTTCTTCTTCAGTGTCCTAAAAAAGAAGAGGCGCTGGTGAGCCTTCTTGACCAGGCTGGAGGTGTTTGTGGTCCAAGACAGGTCCTCCGAGATATGGGTTCCCAGGAACTTGAAGCTGGAGACATGTTCAACAACCATTCCGTTAATGTGGATGGGGTCATGCGTGCTTCTTTTCTTCCTGAAGTCCACAAAAGCTCCTTTTGTATTAAGGAGCAGGTTTTTGTCAGAGCACCATGTGACCAGGTGCTGTACCTCCTCCCTGTAGGCAGTCTCATCGTTGTCTCTGAGGCCAATCACTGTGGTGTCATCTGCAAACTTGATGGTGTTGGATCCATGCACAGGCCTGCAGTCATGGGTGTAGAGGGAGTAGAGGAATGGGCTCAGCACACAGCCCTGTGGTACGCCGGTGTGGAGTGTGATGGTGGTGGAGCAGGTGTGGCCTGACCTAACATGCTGAGGTTTGTTGGTCAGAAAGTCCATAATCCAGTTGCAGAGGGAGGTGTTAATGCCCAGGTCTCCAAATTTAGTCGTCAGCTTGGAGGGAATGACAGTGTTGAATGCTGAGCTGAAGTCAACAAACAACATTCGTACATATGTGTTGTTATTGTCCAAGTGTGTGAGTACCGAGTGCAGCACTGTGCATACTGCATCCTCCGTGCTCCTACTGCTACGGTAGGCAAATTGGTGTGGGTCTAGTGAGGGTGGGAGGCAGTTCTTGAGGTGTGCCAGGACCAGTCGCTCAAAGCACTTCATAACAATGGGTGTGAGTGCTACGGGGCGGTAGTCATTCAGGCACGTCAGGGAGGAGTGTTTCGGCACTGGCACAATGGATGTGGACTTAAAGCATGTTGGCACAGTTTCTTGGGTGAGGGACAGATTGAAAATGTCTGTGAAGATCCCTGCGAGCTGCTCAGCACATGCCCTAAGCACATATATGTACATCAGTCTATCATCCAGCTGCAAATGGTGCCATTGAGAGATTTCATCGTGTGCTCAAGAGCTGTATTCAATCTGTGTCTGGAAAGCCATGGAATCCAATAGTAACACAATTTCTTCAAGCTTACCGTGCTACTCCACATTCTGTTACTGGACTATCTCCATTTGAGTTATTCTGTGGTAGGAAAATGCGTATTTGTCTGAACATCCTTCCTCCTCCTGTAACCGGCAAAAGTGTTGCAAGTCAGAAAGTATCCCTGTCTCAAAAGAAAATGAAAGCATATACGGACTCTAGATGAAGAGCTCGTACCCCTAACTTCAAACAGGGAGATTGAGTGCATATACGGAATCCAGTTCATGTTCCAAAAGGACATTTAAAATTCTCAATCTTTGCAAATTACTCGTCAGATTGGTTCATGTACTGTACTTACCAGTTGTCAGATGGGAAAAAGTGGCATGCATCTCTTTTATCTCCTACCCTAGAACCTATAGAATGTTCCACTAAAATGAACTTGTGGCCCTGCCCCTTCATTCGGGTCCCTCTACCTCTGGAGTGTTGTTTAAAAATGAAACTCACCCATTCAAGTTCCTCTTTCTACAGATCCTTCAACTGCTCCTGAAAGAGTTTCAGCATGTGTAAGACGACATCCACGTTGGCTGCAGGATTATGTTACTTAAGTTTTAAAAGTAACTACTACTAAAGTGGTGCATTGTTCCATGGGTATATTAAGAATCAGTTATGCTGTATTGCTAAGCTATTCATCAATATGTACTTTACTGTGAATAATACGGAACTATTGTGTTGACTTTAAATTTTGGTTTCCGTGAGGAATGTATGATTTAAGTAATGGGGGAATATGTTGTGTTCTTGTATTACTGATTCACCAGAAGAGGGCACTATGGGTTACTAAGTTGGTACTTATAAAAGGTGTAGATTGTAGAAGAACTATTGAATGTGTGCAACCATGTGGCATGCAGGCTGTGTTTGCTGTTGGACTTTGATGCTAATAAATCTTTGATTTGTAAATTCTGGAATCTGACTCTTCATGCTTACCTGGACTCGAAACACTACACAAACGTTACCTCAAAGAGCTGTTTCTACCGTATTTAACCCATACAAGTTCGTTTTTGAAATGAATTGATGTATTTAGCTTGATAAAGTGATTAAATATTTATTTTGACTTGAATAAAACCAGTTAATTTAGATGTTACCCCTTTTCAGTGAGATAAATATAAACTAGAGTCAAATCTCCAGAAAGTCTTGCACATAACAAATAGTTGGTCACTCAAATGAACGTCATGTTAAGTTTTATAACAAATTAAGTGATAAGTAACAGGCCTTCTTCACATGTATTTCAAATTAATAGTTTTGTTTTTTTGAAAAAACAACAAACTTCTATGTGAAATGGCCATCCTGTGTTTGAGCTGACGAAGTTCTTTTGATATCTTAACCTGTATGATATAATATTGTGCAATTTGGAGGTCGGTAGATGGTTGTAACAAACACCTCAAGTTAAGAAAAACTTCATTTGTTTTTCATTATAACAGTCTTCTTAATTTAAGGAATTTGTTGCAACCAAGACAAACTTAAGTATGGAGATCAATGCAGAAATAAACAGTTTTTTATTAATAACAAAGCATATAATACTTGGCATTTTGGTGTCTTGTAGTGTAGTGTTGAGGGAAAAAAAAGTTGTTCAATATGGTACGAGGTAGAGTGGGTTTGTTCGTTGCGGTTAACTTCACGTTGATGTTTATATATAAGTTAAATATAACATCATAATGCACGTCACCTTCATATAAAGCGCTATGGTTGTCTACCTGGTTATTAAAAAGACTATAATACAATATTTACTTTAGATAAACTTCTATAAAATGAAAGAGGTTTGCATATTATACAAATAACATGCTGTTCTGTGCTCTCGTGAAAATATATCTTTAAGGAAGCTATGATAAAAACTCACAATCAATCAACTGAAGAAATAGTTCACATCCAAACACTGCCATTCTGAGTAAATGATGATTTTGGGTGAACTATTTGGGTGAAATTCAAAATATGTTAAAACAAGTTTTTCTTAAACAATAATAATGGTTGTACGACTTATACACTACCATGCAAATGTTTTGGGTCAGCAAGATTTGTTAATGTTTTTTGAAAGAAGTCTCTTCTGCTCAACAAGGCTGCATTTATTTGATCAAAATACTGTAAAAACAATGAAATATTCCAATTTAAAATAGCTGTTTTCTATGTGAATATATAGTAAAAATGTAATTTACTCCTGTGATGCTCAGCTGAATTTTCAGCATCATTACTCCAGTCTTCAGTGTCACATGATCTTCAGAAATCATTCTAATATGCTGATTTACTGCTAAAGAAACATTTCTGATTATTATCAATGTTGAAAACAGTTGTTTTGTGGAAACCGTGATGCATTTTATGTTTCAGGATTATTTGATGAATAGAAAGTTTAAAAGAACAGCATTTATTTGAAATAGTCAATTCATTTATAATGATACGAAAGATTTCTGTCACTTTTGATGGAGTTAATGCACCCTTGCTGAATAAAAGTATTAAATTCTTTTAAAAAACTAAATCTTACTGCCCCCAAACTTTTGAACAGTAGTGTAGGCGGTAAGTCCTTTACATTAAGAGCAATACAATAAAATATATAAGGTTTAAAGCATCCAGCATCAGTGAGTCTGTGTACTTTCGGCTCAGGATCAGGTCTTGATGTCGAAGTGACTCTGATGTTTTGAGTTTGTCCTGTATGGAGGGCCGCTCCGGACCTTCATATGACTGTAAGGCTCATTCGGTCTCATCTCTGTACAGAACACTGAGTGTGTGTCCACCGAGACCTCAGACGAGCGCTCGAAACAGAAACGACAGAGACGCTCCGAGAGCCAGACCGAGAGACAGGAAGAAGGCCATGATCGTTCCAGCTGTCTCCGCCTCGCTCGCATCCACCTTCCTGTCGACAAGAATTCAACAGACATGTGCTCAGAGGTGATTGAGTTATAAATGAGAATGTGTTTAACATAGTGCTTCTCAACCAGGGGCCCAAAGATCTTTTTTTATTATTTATATTTTTATTTATGAAGAAATGTTCTTTTGGCAATATACTACTGATTTTAATTTGAACTAATATATCAACATACAATACTTCTCCAGTTGATTAATCACAGTACATTAAGACAATTGTTTATTTTGCAAGTTGCAAATGATGCATTATCTAATTAAATAAGCACTAATTTGCATATGTTTCCAGAAAATGAATCTGACCTTTTTGAATTAAGCCAGGTTCAAAATTCTTGTTTGATTTTGTTAACATAGAGATAAAGGTTTTTACTGAGGGGATTTTGGATTTCTCTTTTATCACTCCATAAATCAGAAAATACTGTTATCAGCCAGAAAAAAAAGCTTATTCACCATGTTTTAGTAATAAAATGTTAAATATATATATATCAGGCGAATGATGTACAGTATAAACAAACTCCTCAGTATAAACCTTCAGGGTATAGATAGGAATACAATTATAAAGTTTGGTGTATGTAAGTGCTGCAGAGGTGAAGGAGAAAACTTTTAAAGATATGTATTGTAATTGAAATCTGCAGGTGCAGATAGAAAAAGTGCAATAATGAAATCAGGTGAATGATATATGAACAAACCCTTCAGTAAAAATCTTCATCTATAGAGAGGAATAAAACTGTACATTTTGGCGTATGTAAGTGCTGCTAAAGAAAACCTTAAAGTACAATATCATAAATACAATATCATATCATAAATATCAATATCATAAATGCTTAAATGTGTATTTTGGATGTGTCTTTTCAAAATATATGAAAGCAAAAGCCCCAAAATTTTACGCCTTAAAACCTATCCAGTAAATCACAAATGACTAGAAATGTCATGCAAATTAACTGCTTACAAAGAGTGGGAATCCTTAAGGACGTTCACCTCAATTCTAAATTTTCGAATTCTAAAATTTCAAAGTTTTATTTACTTATATTAATTTATGGACACTTCGAGTTTTATTTCTGCAAATTCATTCATTAATAAAAACAGCTTGAGAACCACTGGGCTAACAGTATTGTCGATGTGCTATTATAGTTTTTGTAAATATTTTGATTTCGATTTTGCATTTACATGTTCTGCTTTCATTCTAATTTTAAAGTTTTGAAAAATTTGTTTTGTGTTTTTTGTCATTTAAATATGTTTGTATTCATTTTTATTTCACTTTTAGTTACTTTAGTACTTGAGCTTTAGGTAAACAAAAAATAAGAAACTAGCTGAAATAAAAATTGACATTTTATTTCAAGTAACATGTTTTTTTCAAGGTTTTACATTTAGTTAATGATAATAACCCTGACTTGTCCAAATTCTGTGAGTATTTTACTCACTTGGGTCCGAAGCACATGCACAGGCTGGCCAGATATCCGTTAGAAAAGGCAAAGAGGATCATGAAGGCGATGAACCAGCCGTCGTGTGAGAAGTAGACGGGCAGATTGAAGCGAGGCTGGACGTTACAAAGCATGAAGAGCGGGACGAAAATCACACGGGCCACTAACAGACCCGGCAGCAGCTTACTGTCTTCACCAGGCTGAGAGACAGAGACAGAGAGGGAAAGTGAAAATAATAAAACAAAACAAAAAATGCATGAATAACATAAACTATTCTTCTGAATGCATTTGTGTTTTGCATTAAACAGCTGCACTGAATTTCATTGCTCAAAGTAACTAATATCCATCCAGTCATCTGTATTTATTACTGCTTGTAAATCCTCCCACCTGCTGATTCTGAGACTCATATATTTTGTGAATATATGCATGTTTGTGTGATTTATAGTTCTGAAGGATCCATGTATAAACACAAAACAGACACACAAAATAATACTTGTATGATCCTCCCTAGAGGAAGATCCATCTGCAGCAATATGAATATGTACAGTGACCTTAACAAGTGCTTGAACACTTGGATAGAAAATATGAGACCAAGTGTCCTTTATACTAAAAATACTGTAAGATGCATAAACACTTCGCAATGAAAACAGGAGTCATTTATACTAAAAAAAAAATGTGCTTGAACACTTTGCAATCAAAATGTTTCATAAAAAGAAATTCTAATAATAGAAGTGATATTGCAAATGAAGTTGTGTAATGTTTCTTACCCACATACAGACTGCCGTCAGACTGCGACCAAGCCAATCAAACACATTAAATAACAGGAAACAAGACACTGGGATGAAATACAGCTCTAGAGAGAGAGAATTTAGTCATTACAGGAGCTTTATTACAAGCCGCAAAACAAAATGTCATCATATTCAGACATTGAAATGTTTTCTTATTATAATGAACTATAATGAACAAACACAGTTTGTAAATGCATAAATAGCAGCAGATGAATTATGGTCTAAATATCTTTTGGATTACATTGTTTGCGCAAATAATTCACCACACAAAACACACTCGGGTTATTTGCATCCAGCATTGTTTTTCCCTGTTTGTCTGTAACATTATTTATGAAAGCATATTTCTGCAATGGAATAAAATAAATAAATAAATAAAGTAATTACAAATTTTATGCCACAATTCAGAATTTTTTCTCTCAAAAGTCAGAATAATGAAATATAAAGTCAGAATAATGAAATATAAACTCTAAGAAAAAGTTATTGATTGTTTTTAACTTGAGGTTATAACTCACAATTCTGAGTTTATACAAAGTATAAGATATAAACTTAGAATTGCAAGAAAAATGTTCTATTTTAGAGGTCGAAAAAATAGTTATTACAATACACATTTTTATCTCACAATTCTGTTTTTTTTCTCACAATTCTGACTTTTTCATCAGAATTTGTAAAAATTGGGGCGGAGTGGCAAATATAAAAAGGTAATTGCGAATTTTTCTCACAATTCAGTTTTTTTTTTTTCTTCTCAGAATTCCAATATATAAACTCAGAATCTCAAAGTCAGAATTGCGAGGTGTTAACTTGAATTGAATTGAAAAAAAGTCAGAATTGTGGGATAAAAAATTGCAATTACAATAAAAAAAGCTACTTTTTTTTATTGACTTCTCACAATTCAGACTTTTTTAAAGAAATGCTGAGATATAAACTGAAAAAAGTCAGAATTATAAAAATGTATAATATAATATATATTATATATTGTATATTATATTTATTATACAAAATATATTTAAAAAAAAAAAAAAAGATGTGGTATAAAAAGTTACAATCACCTCTTTTTATTTTATTCCAAAAATAAGCTTCCATAATAATCAGACTCATTATCAGAATGGTAAAGAGTCAGACTCCTTGAATTCTCACCCCACTTTCCACCATCAGCGATAGTAGATTTAATGTCCACAGTGACGGCGGGAAACGTGCCGATGGTGATGGTGAAGGCGAAACACACAGAGAACGCCATAACCCAGATCTGACGAGAGAAATACAAGAAAACTCACTCTTTCACCTGTGAAAAACTCACCGACACAATCCTGAGAATGGTTGTGGACGGTTGCTAGGGTGTTGCTATGCAGTTTCCAAGATGTGTGTGTGTTGTTGCTGTGCATTTGCTAAGGTGTTTGTAAGTGTTGTTGCTATGAAGTTGCTAAGATGGTCTGGGTGTTGTTACTATGGAGTTGCTAAGGTGTTCTGGGTGTCGCTGCTATGCAGTTGCTAAGGTGTTTGTAAGTGTTGTTGCTATACAGTTGCCAAGATGTTCTGGGTGTTGTTGCTGTGGAGTTGCTAAAGTGTTCTGGGTGTTGTTGCTATGCAGTTGCTAAGGTGTTTGAAAGTGTTGTTGCTATACAGTTGCCAAGGTGTTCCGGGTGTTGTTGCTTTGCAGTTGCCAAGGTATTTGGGGTGTTGTTGCTATGCAGTTGCTAAGGTGTTTGTAAGTGGTATTGTGCTCTGAGTGTTGTTGCTATGCAGCTGTTGATTTTAATGTGTGTTTACCTTCTTAAAGATGGCCAGTATGGACGGTGTTTGTTTGTCGTCGTCTCCATCGCTCTTCTGCCGCTCATCTACAGACAGCTCAACTTTAAAACAGGGTTTTGATTGATATTCAGCCTGGTTTTGATTTGAATTTTCATGACGTCACCTTTCTTCAGCAGATCCATCTTGTTCTCCTCATCCTCAGCTGGTTTGCTCTGCTGACTCTCCTGATAGTACTGAAAAAACGCCTACAGAAAAAAAAAAAAAAAAAAGACTGTAAATGTTTAAAGCTTTAAATCAACGGCTTCAGTTTTTTCCAGCCGCTCAGATCTTACCAGTCTAGGAAGTAGAGCATACGATGCGATTGCAAGGGAGATAACGACACACGCTGTGATGAAGTATCCAAACGCACTGTCATGCATAGCAGAACCACCTGAGAGACAGAAAATAAGCTTTAAGAACATGACTTTCCCTTTGATTTGGTTTTTGTAATTCAACTTAAAATTAATAAATTTAATTATAACCAAAATTACAATGAGGTAATATATATGCATATATATATATTAGTATTGCCTTATTGCAATTGTGGTTTCAGCAATATAATAACACCATATATATAAACTACATTTTCCACTTTTAATTTTTGTAACATTGTAGGATTTACAGTAAATAAAGGTTAAAATATAAAATTATTTATTTCAAAAATTCATTCCATTCATTTAAAAATGATTTAATACTCATAATTTTATATTAAGTAAGTTAAACAATATTTTTCACTTTTTTTAACTCTCAAGGATTTAACAATCAAAAAAAAAAAATAATAATAATAATAATAGTTATTTATATATATATATATATATATATATATATATATATATATATATATATATATATTTTTTTTATATATATATATATTTTAAATTTAAAAAAAAATATTGCTGAAGAAACATTTACAGAAGTTTATATGTATATACCTATGTGCATAGAAAGCACCATAGATATCCATTATATATGCATTAGTGTGACGACTCTGAGTGATTTGTGGTACTGTAATTGTGACTCACTGGCGATGGCACAGATCATGGAAAAAGCAGCAAAGGTTCCTGCGAGTCCCTGTCCGCTCATGATGGGTGTCGTGTAGGATGCTGGCAGGAGTCCGGCCATCCCAAACAGACTTCCCTGAAGAACCGCTCCGAACGCTGGGTTCAACACAACAATATACATCAAATCACATTCACAACCCGTTCTGCTTCTGTAAGTTGTAATGCATTTGTTATAGCATCTCACAGTTAATGCAGATGATTTTGATCATGGTGATGATGAAGAACGGCAGCGGCTCCAAATCTACTTTCACCAGAATGGCGGTGAGCAGAAACACCACCAGAATGGCCATCAGACTCCCTGCGATCCGGATCTTCTGAGGGATTCTGCAGATTCAATCACATTCTCGAAAATGATCGTATGCCTCATAATTTACCCCAAAATCCAAAAGAAAAGAATAAGAATTTATATTTTCCTAAAAGAAAACCAATCACTGTTTTTTATTTTGTTTTTTGTTTTGTTTTGTTTTGTTTTGAGAATTGGGAGGTAAATTGTATTTAATTGCCATTAAAATAATGTCCATGTGCAAAAATAAATGAGTGAATAAATAAATTAAAAACAGTAGTACTATAATACTTATTTATAAATAAGTAAAAATGTATGCTCAAAAATAAAAATATGTATTTAAAAAATATTTTTATTATCCAGTTAAATAGAAATATGAATTCAAATGAATAAATAATTGATATTTAATCAATAAAAGTACTTATTTAAAAAGAAAAAAATGTTTAATGAAATAAATACACATATCCATTTAAATAAATAAAATATTTATGTAAGTATATTTATTGATTTATTTAAATAAATAGTTTTGTTTATTTATTGTGATCTAGCTAAATCAATACAAATCTATATTTAAATAAATATTTATTAAAATAAAAATATTTACGTCAATAAAAACATTTTTAAATAATTCAATAAAAATATCTATTTAAGTAAATAAAAATTATTCAAATAAATAAATGTATACATGTATTCAAATAAATATATTTATTCAAATTAATAAGTAAAACAACTGTCCTAAAACAGGCTTTTTTTATGCGTACTAATTTCTTATTTTGTTTCTTTTGTCTTCAGGATGAAATGACCCTAGAAGGCCACAGTTAGCTGAACCTCTGCACTATGTGTTAATGAGTCTGACCTCTGGTGAAGCACTGAGTTGAGGCAGGTGAAGACCAGCAGAGGAACCATCGCACACAGCGTCATCACATTATTAAACTTGGCCTGTAAGACGCTCCGCGAGTCTTCTTCAGTCGCGTTGACCGAGAAATTCGCTCCACTTAAAGGATCTGCCAGACGACTGGTGAAATACTGTGAGATAAACAGATGAAAAAAAGACTTGAGAGGTGCAAACCTTCTGTTTTTTGACACTTGCAGTTTTGGAACACTTTGTCAGCATTTCTGGTCTACGTTTCTATGGCAAAAACCAATTGACATGTACGCCTTCACACGAAATATGTGACACAAGTCGTGAAGTGCTTACCACAGTGGCTGTCATGAAGAAATTCCACGGCAGCAGTGTTCCCAACCCCAGCATGAAGAAAACCAACCACACGCCATTATATCTGTCACGAGAAGAGGAATGTTTGACTGCTGTTGAAGCGATTCACATCAGCTTTCTCGATTCTTTGATGCACCAGAACAAAGATAGCTCTCTGAAACCTGGAATACCCAGTAAATTGTGATATTGATATATGTGATATTGTTTTTAGTTTTTAGGAGCGTGAATTGGCTCAGACGTGCCTCTGCACATCTGGTGAGACTCTAGATAAAGACATAGATTCAGCATTTGGTCTTGCTTTACAGCAGCAGAAACCCACTGTGCTCTTATTATCTGTCTGTCTGATATTATCTGTGAGTCTGAGCGGCTGATAGAAGAGCGAGACTCACTTGTCTTTGGGCACCTGAGGGTCCATATCTGTGAGATTCACCGATTTTAATGTTCAAGCACCTGGAAGCAACACGGACTTGTTCAGACACATGACGGGAAAATAACAGTAAACAAAAATATATAAATATGTACAGAAATACGTACATACAAACAAGTGAAGAAACCTGAAAAGAAGAGAAATGATTTAGTAAAAAAAAAAAAAAAGAGTTTAAATCCATTTAAGCAACATCAAACTATATAAAAAATTAATGTACTGTAGATACAGGAATCATAATTTAATTACAAAAAGTAATGCCATATATAATGCAAGAATACAAACAGTTATTTCTAAGTTTAAATCTAAACTATATGTTATTATTAAATATTATTAAGTTTGTTGTTATTATTATTAAGTTTAAATCTAAACTAAACATGGAAACAAACAAATAAATAAATAAATCATTAAAATAGGCTTCGTTTTCTTTCATATTTCATATATGTATACATACATAAAGTTAACTAGCAGTTAACTGACACAGTTGAAACCTCTGAAATGTACTGATACTGTAAGTACAAGAATCATAGTTATAATTACATAAAATAATAAAAACTTGAAAATGAATACATACCATATATCATGCAATATTGTAAAGGAAACTTTCATAGCATTTCATAAGTTTAAATCCACAGTAACCAAATGAGACATGAGTTTCACAATCACGGCACACATTTCAACTGAAAAAAGTGAAGTGAAATACTTACTGACTCTCGTACGCTGCACTTATTGAACACTAAGAGCACTAATGTAGTTCTGCTTTAAACAGCTGCAATAGAGCCCTATATGAGTGGCCACGCCCCCTTCTCATGCATATGCAACGAGGGGCTGCAGGTTTTTTTCACTGATAATACTGCTTATCTGAGTCTCTGCGCCATCAACACCCAAACACAGAAAACACAACTGACATGTCTGCAAAACAACACAAACCACTGGAATTCAGTGGAGAAATTCTCAACAATGAACAAACAGGCAATGGTCAGAAGAAATAAAAAGTGAATAAAGTTATTTTTTTTATATTTTTTGATCAATGATTTATATATACAGTGGGTACGGAAAGTATTCAGACCCCCTTAAATTTTTCACTCTTTGTTATATTGCAGCCATTTGCTAAAATCATTTAGGTTCATTTTTTTTCCTCATTAATGTACACACAGCAGAAAAACACAGAATTGTTGACATTTTTGCAGATTTATTAAAAAAGAAAAACTGAAATATCACATGGTCCTAAGTATTCAGACCCTTTGCTCAGTATTTAGTAGAAGCACCCTTTTGATCTAATACAGCCATGAGTCTTTTTGGGAAAGATGCAACAAGTTTTTCACACCTGGATTTGGGGATCCTCTGCCATTCCTCCTGCAGATCCTCTCCAGTTCTGTCAGGTTGATGGTAAACGCCAGGACAACCATTTTAGGTCTCTCCAGAGATGCTCAGTTGGGTTTAAGTCAGGGCTCTGGCTGGGCCATTCAGTCACGGAGTTGTTGTGAAGCCACTCCTTCGTTATTTTAGCTGTGTGCTTAGGGTCATTGTCAAGTCACCTTTATTTATATAGCGCTTTTACAATACAGATTGTGTCAAAGCACTTAACAGTATCAAATTGGAGGATAGAGTGTCAGTAATGTATAATGATAAGATTAAACACTCAATTTTCAGTTAAAGGCATTTCATTATTGAATTCAGAGATGTCATTGTCTAGCTCAGTTTAGTTTAAATAGTATCTGTGCAATCAAATCGGCGATAATCGCTAGAAATTAAGTGTCCCCAACTGAGCAAGCCAGAGGCGATTGTCTTGTTGGAAGGTAAACCTTCGGCCCAGTCTGAGGTCCTGAGCACTCTGGAGAAGGTTTTCGTCCAGGTTATCCCTGTACTTGGCCGCATTCATCTTTCCCTCGATTGCAACCAGTCGTCCTGTCCCTGCAGCTGAAAAACACCCCCACAGCATGATGCTGCCACCACCATGCTTCACTGTTGGGACTGTATTGGACAGGTGATGAGCAGTGCCTGAGTCGGGCCACTCTGCCATAAAGCCCCGTCTGGTGGAGGGCTGCAGTGATGGTTGACTTTCTACAACTTTCTCCCATCTCCCGACTGCATCTCTGGAGCTCAGCCACAGTGATCTTTGGGTTCTTCTTTACCTCTCTCACCAAGGCTCTTCTCCTCCGATAGCTCAGTTTGGCCAGACGGCCAGCTCTAGGAAGGGTTCTGGTCGTCCCAAACGCCTTCCATTTAAGGATTATGGAGGCCACTGTGCTCTTAGGAACCTTAAGTGCAGCAGAAATTTTTTTGTAACCTTGGCCAGATCTGTGCCTTGCCACAATTCTGTCTCTGAGCTCTTCAGGCAGTTCCTTTGACCTCATGATTCTCATTTGCTCTGACATGCACTGTGAGCTGTAAGGTCTTATATAGACAGGTGTGTGGCTTTCCTAATCAAGTCCAATCAGTATAATCAAACACAGCTGGACTCAAATGAAGGTGTAGAACCATCTCAAGGATGATCAGAAGAAATGGACAGCACCTGAGTTAAATATATGAGTGTCACAGCAAAGGGTCTGAATACTTAGGACCATGTGATATTTCAGTTTTTCTTTTTTAATAAATCTGCAAAAATGTCAACAATTCTGTGTTTTTTCTGTCAATATGGGGTGCTGTGTGTACATTAATGAGGGAAAAAAAATGAACTTAAATGATTTTAGCAAATGGCTGCAATATAACAAAGAGTGAAAAATTTAAGGGGGTCTGAATACTTTCCGTACTCCACTGTATATATATATATATATATATATATATATACACACACACACACACACACACACTATTAATTACTCTATTATTAAATTAAGAAACATTTTATTTAATATTTATATTAATACTATATTTATTTATATCATATATTTATTGATAATTAACATTATAATTATTTATTATATAATAAAAATATATTAATATAAATATTTAAATTTTGTCATTAATATAATATTATATTTATTGTACAATTCACAATTTATTCTTTTAACATTTTTCTCTTATTTAATATTTATGTTATGATGTTATATTATTTTAATAAAAATAAACAAAATAGAAACAAATAAAAACATTTTAAATAAATATTTTTATATTAATATTTGTTATTTTATATTGATATTATATTTTTATAATTTATAATTTATTTATGAACAAAGAAACATTTTTATTTTATATTTAATATTAATATTGTATATTTTGTTATAATAATATAATGGGATTATTAAAGTTTTTCAGTTTTGTATTTTGTATTGTGAAATGTAAATTAAGCATGGAGACTTTGGTTATGAACATTGTTGCACTGCACTGTTGAAGCATTTGAACTCAATTACTGTATATACAAGGCCTCAGGAATGAAACCTGTGCATCTTAAAAATGCTGAAGCACACACAAGTGATCACAAGACACTGCAGATATGGGAAGTGAGCCTTTTCTTTTGGTGAGCTGTTTCCTCTCACACACACATCGACTCGTCTGCTGGACCAGCAAACACCATCCTCATCCCAGAGACAGAGGCTTCCCAGCACACACTCCTCTCCACAGCCGACCGTCTGACCTGAGATACGGCCTGCACCGCTGATATTAGCAGGTGAAAAGGACGGTGCTTTTTGGCCAGCGGCACATATCGCATAAGTTATGGGTAAGTTATGTATGATGGAAACCATCCAGTGATTTCCCCACAAAAATTTCTGCAGATAAGAATTACAACTTGGCAAAATCATGCATGGAAAACAAGTAAATCACAGCAAGCAGCACAGAGTCAGACACACCCTGCAGAAAACACTGCCTATGAGCGGGTTTCCATGCATCCAGAGAAATATAATGTATACATATTAACATAATGTTCATGAAATATAACAACATTATAGTAATGCTTTAAAAAACAGATATTTGTATAATATTTTTAATATAAAAAAATACTAACTATAATTGGGTCACTTGTTAATATTAAAAAAAATTATTAAATGATTACTACTATTATTATTTAAATACCATAATATTTGTTGAATAATTTAATAGTAGTGTTTTGTTGTTTAAAAAAAAAAAAAAAAAACATAGATTGAGAGGTACATAATGTTAGAAAAATACCATAATATTATTATTTTTTAAATCTGATATTTTTAATTTTTATTAATATATTTAATAAATATTAATGACAATAGTTTTTTTTTTTTATTCTGATGTTTTAATGAATCGTTATCAATTATTAGAAATATTACTACTAATAACTGGATCGATATTATCAAACCTTTTTATTAACAAAATTTATTAATGTTTATTATTATTATTATTATTATTATTTCAAGATTTATTATGTAATCATAGCTGTAATGGCATACCATAATATTCATTGAATATAACAACTGGCTATAATAGTAATACACTGTAAAAAAAAAAAAAAGTTGAGCGAACTTAAAAAAACATTTTTTACCAGCTTCAGCAGATTTCTGAGTTTCCTCAACTTGTTTTTGTGGGAGATTCTCAAATGTTTGTTGTATAAACTTAAAACAACAAGTTGAGAAAACTCAAAAATCTACTGAAGTTTATTGCCTTAAAATTTTAAGTTGGCTCAACTTTTTTTTTTTACAGTGTAGATTTATTTTTTTCTCTCAAATCATGGATGGATGTATGATGTTATAAAAATCCAAAAATCTGATATATTTATTTATAATTAATAATTGTGTGTGTGTGTGTGTGTGTGTGTGTGTATATGTGTGTGTGTGTGTCAGAGACTACAAATCCCATGAGTACATCCGTCATCAACAGCAATGAATACCGCTGATTGTTTGTTTTTGTTTTTGTTTTTTCAATTAAATGAATGAGTGGAAAATCATTGGTGATCTGAGGAATCTGCCACTTTGGAGTGATGCTTGAGATGGATTCTACGACATTTATAATCAGAGGTATGATTTTTTTCGTAATTATTTCCGCATTTTCTCTTGTTCACTAGTAGGCTACTGAGGGAGCTACTCTAGCAGTTTGAGTTAGTGTTGTAATGTGGGGTCCAGATGGGATTGTTTTATCTTTATATATTTTTTATTATATAATAATTAGTTGAGTGATATCACAGTGTGTCACACACATCACTCAATCCATTAATGGACACTAATTAACTATATAAATTATTATGATGATGATGACGGTTTAAGCTCAATAAAGTGATTTGAGACTCAAGAGAGAGAGAGAGAGAGAGAGTCAACCTGAATAAAACCCAAATTATGATATTTCAGAAAAGATCCAGATCCCAAGGAACACAACAAATATTTACAGTAGGCACTAACCAAATAACACACACATCACACTACAACTACCTGGGTTTGAAAATCACATCCACAGGAAACTTTATTAAAGCTGTGACAAAACTGAGAGATAAAGCACACAGGGCCTTCTTCGCCATAAAACGGCAATGTCCTATAGAAATCCCTAGAATTTGGCTGAAAATATTAGAATCAGTAATTGAGTGGGGTCCACTGACCAATCCAAATCAAGATCTCACCAAATGGGAAAAACATCCAATTGAGACCCTGCATGCAGAACTCTGTTAAAATAACACAAATAACGCATGCAGGGCAGAATTAGGCAAATATCCTCTAATCATAAAGATACAAAAAAGGGCAATTCAATTCTGGAAACATCTGAAACTCAGTGACCCCCAATCATATCATTATAAAGCCCTGCAATACCAAGAGACGAGCAAAGAAAGCAACCCCTTCCCTCAGCTGATCCAGAGCTTCAGTCCTGATGCTTCACTAACATCTGCTGATGCTCTGAATCACATCATTAGAATCAATCAGATTACTGCACAAATCAAACAGAGTTACATCACTCATTGGCAAACCCAAATGCAACAACAGAGTAAAATGCATTGCTATTCGGCCCTAAAGAGAGAGTATAGTATGGCAGAGTATCTGTACACAGTGTCAGATAAGAAACTGAGAAACACATTGAACAGATACAGACTCGGCAGACACAAGCTGATGATAGAGACGGGCAGACACAGAAAAACACAAGCGGAGATTGTGTTCACACTGTGATCTGAATCAGATGGAAACAGAGCTGCACTTCCTAACAGAATGCTCCAAATACACCGACATACGGACAGTGTTCTCTGATAAAATACAGCCGATCCATCTGACATTTAAAACTCTTCCAAACCAGGAGAAACTGTCGTATCTGTTCTGGAAAACATAAGAACTGCTGTGTGTTTGCTGCTCAATATGTGTCTGTCTGTCACCATAGAAGAGAAAACACTCAATCTGCCCTGATCTGATGTTTCCAGCACATTTAGATTATATTAAACCATATTACTCTAATATATTACTTAGATGTACATTCTGCTTCTGTAAATCTGTCTAATCCGTTATCTCATTTTTTTTTCTTATTTTTTTTTCTAGTTTATATACTTACATACATTAGTAATTCATTTTGCACTACATGCTTAATACTTTTTATATATTATTATTACTATTATTATTTTTCTTTCTTTCTTTCTTTCTTTCTATTAATACATATATGCACTATTTGTAAGCAGCCCAGCTGCAATTGCTTTGGCAATACGAATGTATAGTTTTTGTCATGCCAATAAAGCACACTTGAATTGAATTGAATTGAGAGAGAGAGAGAGAGAGAGAGAGAGAGAGGTTTGATCAAATCACAGTCCCTATGAGTAACAGTAATCTTTGTCTTAGCAAACGCCAGTAATAAACTTTTAAAGCCATGAAGATATGCATGTAAACCACTGTCCTGAGCACCCTTTACTATTCATAACCTTTGAATACACGATCATTAAAATCCTCCACCCAACAACGGCCTCTCAGATCCTCGTTTGACTCCATCTGTAAGTCACGTATCCAGATCAGATACGTCTCACAGCAAGATGCGACATTGTTTCCCGGCACAGCTGCTCAGAAACACAGTGGTTCTGGTTCATAGGAAAGCGTTATCTGACACACATCGTTTGCACTCATTCTGTGGAAAGACAATGAAAGCGAGAACTAATACTCCTATCAAAACAAGCTGGGTCTGTTAATAGCGGCTTGTTGGGTTTAGGAAGTTGCTGAGAAGTTCTTGAGACTTATCTTAACCTGCATTGTCAAATCAGAGGAAGACTGTATAAACAGCCCAAAAGCAGCACAGAAACACTGGAAACGGAGCCGCTGGTGTTGAGAGAGCTGCGGATCTCACTGTGTTGATGGCTGATTTCCTCTTTGACTCGCTCAGATTAACTACACAGAAGTACTCGACTGAAATGTTGAGTAATCTGGGTTCATACTGTATACATAATATTATGTTTTGGTGGCAAGTGAGATACCAGAACACTTACTTTACACCATAACAACTTGATTAGTCAGGCACGGATGATCTATCACCACACAAAAGTTGCAAATTATTAATCAAAAAGCTGAAAAATATTTCTGTGGCCTTCCTTTTACAGAATAAAAATAGATTTTTACTCATGAAAGATGACCTATATATAAATCAAATCAAAGTTTTATTTCACCACAAAAGCAACATAAATTATATTTACATAAAGATAATTAAAATTATTTTACATTTTGGCATTATTTTCATGACAATAAAGCACATTTCCAACCCAAATGTTGTCCATTACTGTAACATAAGATTAGCGATGCACCGAATGCAGGATTCGGATTCGGATTCGGCCGAATATTGGACTTTTTGACGGGGTTCGGTTTCTGCCGAACCTTTAAAAAAAAATCCACCGAACCCTTAGCTTGCATTAAGCGCGCTACACTGGTCAACGTCACGCCGCCGTTGAGTACGGGAAGGTGTTTAAGGTGGACTGTTCGAATGCAGTATATGTGAGAAAGTGAAAATGGAACTCGCGAGCAGAAAAAGTGTTGTTTGGCAGTACTTTCAGTTGAAAGAAGGCGATTCAAGTCGAGCAAGTCGAGCTCGATTTGTCTCGTGGTGGCAAGGACCCCAAACAATACACAACATCGCCGCTGTTAAACATCTGAAAGAATACGAGTTGTGCATTAAAATAAAATAAAATGAAAAATACACTGCTGAGGACGTTGTTTACTTCATTAATGTGTTTACTGTGTTAATGGTCTGAGGATGGGAGTAGGATTCGGTATTCGGTTTCGGTATTCGGTTTCGGGTTCGGCAGAATCTTAACCAGTGGATTCGGTATTTGGCAGAACCCCAAAAATCTGGATTCGGTGCATCCCTACATAAGATCATCATTTTTTTAAAAGTTATATATATTTACACACACGCACACACACAAATACAAAAGTGCATGTGTTTAATTATTTTTAAAAATAAATAAATACATTTTTATTATTGTTATTTTCATGACAATAAAGCACATTTCCCACTCACATCACACATTTCCCATTTTATTCATTAAATATTATTTTTATTTTTTTATTGTATTATTTTTATGTAAATGTATTTGATATAAGTTATTGTAAATTGTCATTTTTAATTTCCATATTTTATTTGTGCAATGCTTTTCACGACACATTCTTTCAAAGCAGCTTTAGGAAAAAAAAATAATTCTCTTGATTTATATTCTTGTACTGATGTGTCATGTTATGTCATGATGTGAATAGTTCTACATTGACACAACCAGTACAAAACCAGTACAAAAGTATGGTAGTGAAACAGGAGCAAAATACCCACTTAACCCTCCATTTACAAAAGACAATCGATCAGAAACGCTCTGCCCTTACCTTTACTGAGCTGTTGAGAAACTTCATTCACTAACTCCAGCAGTAGTTCCTGAGGCGTCTGCTCTCTCTAAAAGTGCAATCACTATTACGCAATGTTTTGTATGGGTACATGCCTATTTCTGTCACGATGATGTCAGATTTTTGCCTGCTGTCTCAAAGAAGTCAAATATTAGCTGTCTGTGTGATAACGCCAACCAGCCACGATCTGTTTGGTTACAGTGAACAGCCACAGAAAGAGTTTGAACTTGTTGAAATTCAGTAAAAGTGTTATTTACTAAGACATGAGATGTTTGAATCAGCCTGTTGTGAAGTCTTGAACAGTTTTACTAAATGACTGATAGATCAAGACATTAAAAATCACAGAACGTCACATTGAGGAAAAGGGACAGATTCACTTGGAAAGCAAAGCTAATAAATCGATACGATGCTGCCTGTGATGCAATGCTGTTTGTCAGACTGATAGTTTAGAGAATCATTAACCACCCATAAGGGGTGTGATTATCACTCATATTGATTAATCATTTATGCCAAATTAACAGTATTAATTGCAGTTACAATCACACTTTAATTCTGTCTGCGCTGTTGTGGAATATTATGATTGCTGTACTCTGATGAAATGATCCACAATAGCAATTATAAACCCATAATAGTTTTGACAAGTATTATTTTTATTTAATTTTTTTTGCTTGATTTTTAACATGACAAATGTGTAGTATTTTAAGCTTAACAATCACATGGAGCAAAGGTGAAAATAATGTCATTATTTATGTAGCAAAGCAATTCATGATAATAAGAATAAATAATGTTACAACTTTCATAATGCAAAACAGATGACCCAAAACAGATGAAAATTAATGTGATCATTTATAACTGTCACGAATCCTGTCCATGCACTTCCGATTGCTCACCACTAGATGTCGTCTTCTCTTTACATTGATTCTCACACCACACAGACTTTTACATGTCACTCTGGACTACAGTTCCCATCATCCATTGCACTGATCACACAGCTGTCACCAATCACACGCTCACCTGAGAGCTATTACACACTCTACTTAACACACATTCATATCCTGCTCTAGTGGCTGAGTATTGTCTGCGTTTATCGCTCTCCTAGTGATAGCACTTTACGGAGCCATTTCCAGTCATAGTGTGTAGTCTAGTCTAGTCTAGTCTAGTCTTCATAGTTTCTAGTCTTGTATTCTCGCCTGTGTATCTTGGATTATCCCTTTGCCTTGCCGTTCGGACTCTGTTTGTACCTCGCTTGGACTATTGCTCATGTTTTTGGACTACCCCTCTTCTCAAGCCCTCTGGATATTGTTTGCTGCTAAAAGACCCACGATTGCCCTAGGATTGCTCTTTGTCTTGCCTATGTTATACCTGTTTGCTGATGTTCTGACCCTGCCTGTGTTTGTTGACCACATCTTGGAATAAAGCTTGAAAATGGATCTGCACGTCTCACGTCTCGTTCGCCGTGTAACAGAATACTTGGCCACCAAAGGATCCAGCAGCTTTTCAAATGGACACTGGTCAGGTATGGACACCGCAAAACTGCTGTTAGCTCTCAAGCAGGACACTCGATCACTCGAGAGCTATATTCAAGAGTATTTAGAGATCGCTAATTATTCTGATTTGCCTGACTGTGTGCTCATAGATTTGTTTTTTGTGAGGGCATTAACCAGCCGCTCAAATCGCGATTAATCCTTGAAAGTCCCCGTTTGTCTCGAAGTGATTTTATGGACTATACTTTATTGACTTTTAGTTCAGTGATCACTGTGGGTGTCGCGGAGGAATGCGACACTGCACTCACTCATGTAATGGCAGTCGCACTAGAGCACGAGCACAAAATGGCGGCAACAGCGGAGCCCGATCGCAAAATGGCCGTCACAGCTGATCTTCATGAGTCAAGCCAAGTCACAGTTGATCGTCATGAATCAAGTCACATCACAGCTGTTTGTCCAGACTCCCTTCTCGTCACAGCTGTTTGTCCAGACTCCCTTCTCGTCACAGCTGATCGTCCAGACTCTCGTCTCGTCACAGCTGATCGTCCAGACTCGTCTCGTCACAGCTGATCGTCCAGACTCCCGTCTCGTCACAGCTGATCGTCCAGACTCCCGTCTCGTCACAGCTGATCGTCCAGACTCCCGTCTCGTCACAGCTGATCGTCCAGACTCGTCTCGTCACAGCTGATCGCCCAGACTCGCCTCGCCACAGCTGATCGTCCAGACTCCCGCCTCGTCACAGCTGATCGTCCAGACTCGCCTCGTCACAGCTGATCGTCCAGACTCGCCTCGTCCACAGCTGATCGTCCAGACTCTCGCCTCGCCACAGCTGATCGTCCAGACTCTCGCCTCGTCCACAGCTGATCGTCCAGACTCGCCTCGTCACAGCTGATCGTCCAGACTCGCCTCGCCACAGCTGATCGTCCAGACTCTCGCCTCGTCACAGCTGATCGCCCAGACTCGCCTCGTCACAGCTGATCGTCCAGACTCTCGTCTCGTCACAGCTGATCGTCCAGACTCTCGTCTCGTCACAGCTGATCGTCCAGACTCTCGTCTCGTCACAGCTGATCGTCCAGACTCTCGTCTCGTCACAGCTGATCGTCCAGACTCTCGTCTCGTCACAGCTGATCGTCCAGAGTCTCATCGCTCTCTGTCTGTTACACCCAGATCTTCAAGGTCAGTCTTTCGGTATCCCAGTCTAGTATCTACTGTGAGGGATGCACCGCTAGTGTCTGCACGCACAGCCGGTATCCCCAAACCCACTCGCTCTAACCCTCCTGCTCCTGAACTAATTTGCTTGTCTGAAGCGCTTCCTATCATGGGGATCGCGTTATGTTGTGTTTGGGCTGCGTATACCGCCACAGAACTGCTCAAAAGGGTGGCGCCACTGTGTTTTCTCCAGAGGTGGCGGCTGTTGCTGCAGAACCTCCTGGGGTAATGGCGTTCGCTGCTGTGTTCCCTGAGGCGATGGCACCTGCTGCAGCTCTTCCAGAGGTGGCGGCACATGCTGCAGAACCTTCCAAAGCGTTGGTGCTTGCTTCAGCTCCTTGTATTGTGGTGGCATCCAGCAATGTACTCTCAGCCTGTCGTGTCGCGGTTGTAGAGACTGTCACTGAACTCTTCCTGTTTTCTAATGAGACTGCTGTAGAACCTGCAGAGGTGGTGGCATCTGCTGCAGAACCTCCAAAGGTGTCAGTGGTACTCAATTATGAACTCTCGTCCTGTCCTGTCACTGCTATGGAGGCCATCTGTGAACTCTCTGCCTATCCTGTCGCAGCCAGAGGGGCTGTCCCTGAACTCTCGTCCTGTCCTGTCCTGTCACGGCTACAGAGGCCGTTTATGTCTGTCCCGTTACCCCTGTCATTGCCAAAGAGACCATTAATGAACTATCTACCTATCCTGTTTCAGTCAAGAAGTCTAATTTTGAACCCTATGTCTGTCCCGTTTCGACCAAAGAGCGTGGATTTTTTTTTTATTTATTTATTTTTTTTTTTAAATTGTCTGTCTTGCCAGTTTCTGTCACTGAACTGTCTGCTTCAACCGCTGTCAATGCCTTTGATTGTGAACTATTTGCCAGTCCCATTCCAGCCAAAGCATTTATTTATGAACGGCCTGTTAGTCCAGTTACTGTCAGAGGACCCCAATTCTGAACAGTCTGTCTATCCAGCTTCAGTCCCTGAACTGGCTGCCAATCCAGTACCCGTCAATGCATCCAATTGTGAACTGTCTGTTGATTTGAATTCTGCAGTCAGATCTGCTTATGAACTGTTTTCCTGTCTAGTTTCAGTCAATGAGTCAGATTTTGAACTGCCCGTCTGTCCAGTTTCAGTCAATGAGTCAGATTTTGAACTGGCCGTCTGTCCAGTTTGTCAATGAGTCAGATTTTGAAATGCCTGTCTGTCCAGTTTCAGTCAATTGCTGCGTCCCAATGTGCCTACTTATACTACACCCTTTAAGTATGTTCTCTTTTGGTGAAGAAAAAGTACACACTTTTGAGTGTGTAGTAGAAGAGTAGGCAAACTTTGGGACATACTATCACGTCACACAACTACGTCTTTAATGGACCACTCTGTCGCATCTGTTACACGCACCGCTGAAAAAACCAATAGAACCCTGCCCAAAACACAATAGAAAATGTAATGGTTATAATGCGAATTGTATTGGTTTTAATGGAAACTATAATGGTGTCTACTGGTATGTGATGGATTCTATTGGTGGGATGTTAAATCCTATTGGAAAAATGCCCAAAACACACTACAAAAAGGAATTTTGTAATGGTTTTACTGGAAAAACCTAATGGTTTATAATGGTATTTTTCATAAGAATTTCTGTGATGGCTTCTATTGTTTTTTTTTTTTTTTTTTTTTAAGCAGGGTGGCCTGTCAATCATCTTGTCACAGTTAACATCCTCCACATTTCATTTCATTTCATTTAACTTCCTACCATATTGGAGAAAAAAGTAGCTCGTTGATCTGCCAGTCGCGGGTCTTTCATGCGGAGAACTCTGCTCATATTTTCTGCATAATGATGCATTTAAAAGTTGACGACCAAATGGATGTTTATAAAAGTTCACATTGCTGTTGCAGATGAAATATAACACGGATAACAATAAATAAATAGTTTTTACCAGTTTAAATGTTGATTTATTAGTAACTCAAACCCCTTTTTGTAAACCTCTCTACCTAAAGGTCAATCGCGCACATCCGCCACGTTTGTAGTTTTTCTGACGCGTTTTATTTGTGTTTGTAGTTCTGTACCGAATCCTTCGCCAAAGCGCAATGGAATGTGGGTAATTTTAGCCATTAGACTGTGCATGGATCCACACTTCAAAAATCGACCTGAACTTTTGGCATACTCTTTTCTACGTACTATGCTTTGGGACACATTTATTGTAATCTCACATACTATTTAGGATGGAAAGTATGAACATTGGGATGCAGGGTATGAGTCAGGTTTTGAGCGGTCTTCCTGTCCAGTTCCAGTCAATGAGTCCAATTTTGAACTGCCTGTCTGTCCAGTCACTGTCAATGAGTTAAATTTTGAATTGTATGCCTGTCCAGTTTTGATCAGGGAGTTTGCTTATGGACTGTCTGCCTGCTCAGTTGCCACCAGGGAAAAGATTGATAGATTTCCTATGTTCCCTGCCTCGGTCCTTGGGGCCATAAATGCTCTGTCTCATGTGTCTCAGTGTTCCCTAGGTCCCAGTCCCTGCCATGGTCTACAGTTCCTTCTGCTCTGGTCTGGTGGTCGTCTGCTCCGCCGTGGTGGTCTTCTCTTCAGATCTGGTGGTCTTCTGCTCCGCCCTTGTGGGCTCCTATCCAGTCTGCTCCGCCCTGGCTCCCTGCTCAGTTGGTTTCACTCTGGTTTTCTGCTCCACCTTGGTGCCCCCCTGCTCTAAGTCACGAATCCTGTCCATGCACTTCCGTTTGCTCGCCACTAGATGTCGTCTTCTCTTTACATTGACTCTCATACCATACAGACTTTTACATGTCACTCTGGACTACAGTTCCCATCATCCATTGCACTGATCACACAGCTGTCACCAATCACACGCTCTCCTGAGAGCTATTACACACTCTACTTAACACACATTCATATCCTGCTCTAGTGGCTGAGTATTGTCTGTGTTTATCGCTCTCCAAGTGATAGCACTTTACGGAGCCATTTCCAGTCATAGTTTCAAGTCTAGTCCAGTGTTCATAGTTTCTAGTCTTGTATTCTCGCCTGTGTATCTTGGATTATCCCTTTGCCTTGCCATTCGGACTCTGTTTGTACCTCGCTTGGACTATTACTCATGTTTTTGGACTACCCCTCTTCTCAAGCCCTCTGGATATTGTTCGCCGCTGAAAGACCCATGCTTGCTCTAGGATTACTCTTTGTCTTGCTTGTGTTATACCTGTTTGCTGATGTTTTGACCCTGCCTATGTTTTTGACCACGTCTTGGAATAAAGCTTGCAAATGGATCTGCATGTCTCACTTCTCGTTCGCCCCGTAACAATAACAAAGCAAATAATGATGATCATAATAATAATAATAATAATAATAATAATAATTAATATGAAATCTTATGCTTTCATAATGCGTATCTTTTATTGAGAAAGCATGAAAATGACAGTTATTCAAAATTAATTCTTCTGCCTTTTTTTATTTTTATTTTTTTTATTATTCTTTTATTTATTGTTTTCTACTTAACTTTTTATTTTTTTTAAATAACAAATGTGTAGCATTTTAAGCTTAACAATCACATGTAATAAAGATGAAAATATAGATGGCAAAGCAATTAATGATGGTAATAATTAATATTACAATTTTTATAATGCATATTGTTTTCAGAAAGTAAAAAAAAAATGCCACAGTTACTTAAAATAAATACTGATTATTTCATTAATTTGCTTTTTTTATTTGTTCTTTTCTACACACAGTAAATAATATTATACTTATTATTAATAGTATATATATATACTGTGTGTGTATTTAGAATAAAGACATATATCATTAGAAAATATATTTCATAATATTGTAATGTTTCTACGTTTTATTTGGCATCAGTGAATAACACGTTTTATGTCAAGAAAAGAAAATCAGTTTAAGGCGGCAAAGATTACTTATTTCACTAGTATTGATTGGTGTCAATCATCAGCTTATCAATAATGCACAGAATATTCTGTTCCCTGACCATCTGTCAACACACTCAAAACACAAAATGCACATTAATAGAAAGCGTATAAAGTCAAAGCAGCCCTACCTGCAACAGCTGTGCGTGTGTTTGAACTCTGTTCTGCACAGCAGAAGTTCAAAGAGCATCAGGGCTCTTATCTGCAGGAATGCTCTCAATGAGTGAGAGCTGACCACTATCAGCAGCAGCACAGGCCCAATCGCTGCAGGGTCAAAGGTCAGCATGAGCCGAGGGGATGTCCTGCTTTCTGTCCACTCACCATTAGATTCACAGACTGACCTGCAGCTGCATGCCTATCAGTGTTGGGGAGTAACTAGTTACATGTAATGGAATTACGTAATTTAATTACAAAATAAAAGTAATTGTAATTAAGTTACAGTTACTAAGAAAAAATGTGTAATTAAATTACAGTTACTTATGAAAATGTTAAGGATTACAAAGGGGGTTACATCAGATTTTTTTCACACACACTCCCACATACAGATTTAATTGATTTCTTTCATAAATTACAGTGACTGCTCTAAAATATGAAACACCAATGTTTCAGAAGTTTATAACATGCTTCTCCAATAACTCTTATATTTCCTATATGCTTTATTTATTTATTTTTTTAAGATTAACTGTCTTTTTTTCTGAGGCATTGTTAGATTCCAGTGTTTCCTGCCATAGCTATGCAAAGATTTGATTTCAAAACCAGTATCATAGCTATTAAACTATTTCTTGTTATGATTTTAAATCTGTATTTAACCTCAGAATGATTTTAAAGTAAGTCTGATTGTGTGGTGGCTGTGCTTCAAAGGGGACATCGGATGCCCATTTTCCACGAGATGGTATGATTCTTTAGGTTATTCTTGAAATGGTCTCAGTGGTCATGAAAAACAACACCCTTTTTACTTTGTCAAAAACAGCTCTGTTTACAGCAACTCATTTCACTGCATATCACGTTACATGCTCATGAGCTCTGCTCACCCTGCCCCTCACTTCTGTGGAAGAGCAAAGGGGATTCGCAAATAATCATAAAAAATATAAAGTGTGAGACTTGCTACTTCTGGAGGTGCAGCTGGATCATGGACAATGTTCCCACAGTTCCTACTCATGATAATTTTCTTATACTTGGTGATTTTAATATACATGTGTGCTGTCCCTCTAAGCCATTGGCTGGCTAGTGAATTTTTGCAGTTGATCGATTAATTTAATTTTACTCAGTTTGTGTCAGGATCTACTCATAGAGCTGGCCGTACTCTTGATCTTGTATTGTCCTTGGGTCTCTCTGTTACTAATGTTGTGGTAAATGATGTTTGTTTTTCTGATCATTTGTTTGTTTGTTTTGATGCTGCATTTCCTTCGCTGAATTCAGTAAGCAATAGGTCTGGCCACTCTATTCGTCTTATAAATACTTCAACTGTTGATAAATTTTCAGAGGCCTTTTTTGCCTCTGATTTAGAGTTTTCTTCTCAGAACCTTAGTGTGGAAGGGTATTTTAATTCTTTTAATTTGGTTTGTACAGAAATTTTAGATGAGATAGCACCCTTAAAATATAGGGAATCAAAAAAACAATCACAGCTGTGGATGAATGATGAAATTCGTACCTCAAGGAAAATTTGCAGAAGGGCTTAACAAAAATGGAAGAAAGATAGGTTGCAAGTATCATTTGATATATTAAGAGAAGCCTTGGCAAATTTTCAGTCTATTGTGAAGGTTGCAAAAGTAAAATATTTTTCAAATATAATTAATATTTAATTAATATAAGAACTCAAACAAGCCTAATGTCTTATTTAGTACAATTAATAAAGTAATTTTTCCTGCACTACTAATTGTCTAGAGCCTACTCAAAAGATGTGTGAGTATTTTTTGCAATTCTTTGTAAACAAAGTTGATAATCTTCAGTTACAGATTATCTCAGTAACTATCTTTCATGCTGAGTTAAATTATCAGAGTTCATTTTGTAGTTTTGAACCTATTTCTTTACCTCAGTTGGAGCATATATTAAGGCACACTAAGCCGGCTGCACATCCGTTTGACCCTCTTCCTCCTCGGCTGTTGTTAAATTAGTTTGATCTTTTAGGTAAAACTATTCAATCTCTTCTTAATAGTAGTTTAATTAATGGAAATGTCCCTGTTTGTTTTAAACATGCAGTAGTCCAGCCACTTCTTAAGAAACTAAATTTAGACTGTACTGTTTTAAGTAATTACCGACCTATATCGTAACTTCCATTCTTATCAAAAATTTTAGAGAAGGTTGTTCTGTCCCAGCTTGCATCATATTTAGATATGAATGCTGTTATAGATATGTTCCAGTCAGGTTTTAGGTCTCTTCATAGTACAGAATCCGCCCTTCTTAAGGTTTTTAATGATATTTTTTTTGGCAGTTGATTCTGGAAAGGTAGTTATTCTTATTTTACTTGATCTCACAGCTGCTTTTGATACTGTTGATTATGGTATTTTATTGCAGCGTTTGGAAGATGTTGGTGTTAGGGGTACTGCCTTAGAGTGGTTCAAATCATACTTAAATGATAGATCTTTCTCGGTTTGCCTTGGAGATTTGTGTTCGACATCAGCTAAATTACATAGTGGTGTGCCACAGGGGTCTATTCTTGGGCCTTTTTTATTTTCATTATATATGGGTCCTTTGGGCTCAATTTTTCGTAAATATAATATTATGTATCATTTTTATGCAGATGATACTGTTATATATCCCAATAGATCCAAGTGGATCTCAATCTTTTGAGGAACTTGCTCAATGTTTAGGTGAGATAAGAGTCTGGTTGGCAAGCAATTTTCTTCATCTTAATACTAATAAGACTGAGTGTGTTGTTTTTGGACCTTCCTCTGCTTCCAAGGAAATTATAAGTAGGTTGGCCTCTGTGAAGATAAGTGTTTCAGACCATGTTAAGAATTTGGGTGTTACAATGGATTCAGCTTTAGTTTTAGATAAACAGGTTTCTAGTGTTGTGAAGGCTGCCTTTTATAAACTTAGAATTATTTCTAAACTGAAATCTACTCTTTCTTTTAAGGATCTGGAGACTCTTATTCATGCTTTTGTGTCATCACGCATCGATTACTGTAATTCTGTATATATAGGTATCTCACAGGGTCAGTTATCTCATCTTCAATTAGTACAAAATGCTGCTGCCAGACTTTTGACGCATAGAAAGAAGAGAGAGAGAATTACTCCAGTTTTGGTTTCTTTACACTGGTTGCCTGTAGAATTTAGAATTGAATTCAAGGTTTTGTTGTTGGTTTTTAAAGTGTTGTATGGCATTTCTCCAAAATATTTTGCTGACCTTTTAATTCCTTATCAAAATTCAAGAAACTTCTTCGAATCAGATGATTCTTCATGTTCCTAAAATGAGATTAAAATCTAAGGGCGATAGGGCCTTTTCAGTGGCTGCTCCCCGTTTACGGAACCCTCTCCCAATGCACATTAAATCTTCCCCATCTGTGGATGCTTTTAAGTCTAGATTGAAATCGTACCTTTTTAGTAGAGCTTTTGGAGTCGATTAGAGGGATCAGGTTTTACATTTTAATGCTGAATTTTGTTGAATTGTTGTTGAATTTTGTTTTTGTGACTGAATGTATTGATGCTGGTAAGCACTTTGGTCAACAGCAGTTGTTTTAAATGTGCTATAGAAATAAAATTTGTATTGTATTGTAATGAGTACTGATTCATCCTTGAGTTTTAACTTTTTAACAAAACCTGCCTGGAGTCTGGAGTAAAATGATTTGCGCAGCCAGACATAAACAAATTTAGTGAAAGTGAAGTGAAGTGACGTGTGGCCAAGTATGGTGACCCGTGCTCTGAATTTTTGCTCTGCATTCAACCCATCCAAGTGCGAACACACACCCAGAGCAGTGGGCAGCCAATACGCCCGGGGAGCAGTTGGGGGTTCGGTACCTTGCTCAAGGGTCTCACCTCAGTCATGGTATTGAAGGTGGAAGAGAGCGCTGGTTATTCACTCCAAAATCAAAATGGCTTGATTATTGAGACTGTTTAGGTTTTTGGGGGGTGAATTTTTATCATTGTAGGGTGGTTGTGTCCACACACTGCCAAGACACATTTGTATGCAAATTAATATATTTGGCATCCAATGTCTCCTTTAAAATTAAAATAGTATAATCTTAATTCAAGTGATGAAGTCACCTTTTGAAAGTCTGACATAATCAGTGTTGAGTTCTACTGTAAGGTTAACCCTGCCTGGTTTACATGTTTGAAAATGATTAACAGTTGAAAACATTAGAAATTTAGAAACGTAATCAAAAAGTAATCAGTTACATTACTTTAATAAAGTTTTATTACATTTTAAGTAGGGTAACTTGTAATCTGTAACCTATTACATTTCCAAAGTAACCTTCCCAACACTGATGCCTATATGACTGACCCAACCCCAAATAAAGCATCAGATACTGCTTCAAAACCTCTGCTGATTGATTTGAATGGCATATTTCTCTGGCAGTTGCTAGGGTTTTTTTGGGTAGTAAATAGGTGAAAATGATTGCATGCACTGGATTCCTGATTACTCTGCAAAGACGTGTGACACAACAGGAAATGTGGCATTTTGTAGCACTCATCTTTTCCTTACTGGAGGAAGTTGCTGGTATGGTGTTTAAACCCAGTTTTTGTCTTGAAAAATCATTTTTATCCCAGTTTTGTGCTAACAGGATATTGCAATATGTGCCTACTTTGCAGCCTATATACAATGAATAGTGTGGAGTGATGCTCTTCCAAAAACAGCTGTAGATATTTGGTGATTTGCCACCTTCTGCTGGATAGATGGTGATACTGCGGTCATGACTGAATAATAATGCCTGTTTGTACAATTTAAGACTGATATTAAAAAGTATTTGAAACAAAATTTAAACATAAAAGCTTGGTATCAGTACAAACTGTGGAACTGTTAAGATGCTTTTCTGCACTTTTTATTATTTATTTATACATTTTTACTTTATACTTGTGGCATGTTTGGTTATGTGTAAAAAAATAAATAAATAAATAAAGCAAGCAAGCTAGCTTAGGGTGAAATCTGTTCATAACTGAATCTAGAAAAATGTATGGAAACTTCTTTTCACCATGGGGGGAAAAAAATCAAATATAAAATTATAGCTCTTTTTTTTTTTTTTTTTGTCCTAATAATTGTGGGTTTAAAGTATATTGTGTGTAAAGTATATGCATATTATATTTTATTTTATTGTAACATTTATTTTAAGTTACAATAATGACTATAGTATTAATTTTTGGTCAATAATAGCAATACTAACCCTGTTTTTCATCTTGCAATTCTGACTTTACTGTATATCTCAAAATGTTTTGATCCAGAATTGCAACAGAAAAGTCAGAATCATTAGATTAAAAGATTAACAGTTATTATTATTATTATTATTATTAATCCTGTGACAGAATCAAGCTTTTAAATGGATTTAAAGAATCACATCCACCAGAGATTTTTCTGGTGATTTGATGATCTCGTGAAACTGAGCTGGAATGACAACAGCAGACAAAACTGTTTTTACAAACATGATCATTTTTATTGGTTTGATTTCAATTATCAAGAATGACTGCAGTCAAAATAGATTTCTCTAGACATAACAGCATTAGACAACAACAAACAGACATGTCATTCACACTGATTCATTCACTGACACGCTCATTCAGTTTGTGTTGTGTTTAGTGCTGTTAACTCAATTTCAGCCGTAATAGATTGTGTAAGCTTGAATATATAATGATGGCAAAATCTTGAAGCTGTGCCTCCATGTCACCTACACAACACCAGGAAAACAGCTGCATTACATCAGATTTGACGTGACAACTATATGTGATTAAGAAGAGATCAATCAGAGAGCATTGATTTTTAAGCCATAAATCTTCATTTAAAAGGCCATACACTAAAAAAGTACCATGTAGTCACAAGACATTTATGCACTTACATGTCAAAGAGCACAGGCAGTGATGGAACAGGAGTGCATCACCTAAACCAGATCAAAAAATAGATAATATATTTTATATAATGAAACATTACATGCATTCACACTGCAAAAGAAACATTGAAACATTACATGCATTCACACTGCAAAAGAGGGGGACAAAATGTTTTTTATGTTTTCTAAATTAGTCTTGGGTGATATGACCAAAATCTTACACCACAGTATAAGAAATGTTATTGTTTTTTTTGTTTTTTATTACTAAAACACTGAATAGTCTTCACTGTATGAATCAAAATAGAACTGAATCAAATGTTGTCTTTATCTTTTGTTGTTTGATTAACGTTAATGTTAGCAGATAAATTAGGCTGCTGTTACTTTAAGACCAACTGCAAGGTTTCCAATATACTGACAAACATCCATTTATTACCCCAAATGTTTACGTATATTTAACACATAACCGACTGTGTTTACGTGAATACTCCACACGACTGGCATTTTGGCATAATTGTGTGTGTTTGACCATTCAAGCGCAATAAGATGTGAAAGAGAATTCGCAATCGCATGCTGTCTTTAGAGAGAGGCACGTTCTGTACGCACGCTTTGGGTTTATGTCAGCCCGTGAGCATCACATTGCTAAGGTGTTCTGGCTGTTTGCTTGTAGTCTCTGTGATATTCTGGATCCTTTAGTGTAATTCTATGTGATTATTGTGCTGTTTTGTCGCACTAGTAATTATGATGCTCGCCTTTTTTTCGAGCCGTACCTCCTTTTTCCTGCCAGAACAGAGTTGAGGTATTTCTTGGCCGCCATCTGTTTGCGGTAGCGGCTGTAGTTGTCTGTGAAGACGGCATCTGAGTGACGTTTCACAGGCATCTGCTCCATGCCCAGCTCATCACTACAGCGGACAGACAGAAAAATGACCCCCACTGTTCACTCACCTGCTGCCTCATTATTAAAAGCTTAATTAAATCAGTGTCACAACAGATACCGCATTACCTCGAGATACTTAGCACATTCAGTTTGCCATCCAGACTTATTTAACCTGTTAACTGTCATATATAAACCATTTTGAAACAGACATTCTGCTTCCATGGAAATGGTACTTTAAATCCTTTAAACAGGCCCGTCCCCCTAGTGGGCGGTGCCAAGTGGCATGTTACAAAATTTACTACAATACTTTATAATCAAGAATGTTTCTAATCTTGACCAATTACATATCGTTGGAAGCGTCTGTGTCTCAAGGTTCCATATTTGGTGGTTATTTTGTGATGAAAGTAATATTGTGACAAAAATTTATAAATCTGTCTAGAGAATGCGTTCAGTGGAGTTTCACCTGGTGGCTATTTTTGGTATTGCGCCTAAACAAAATCCCACGGGAGCCTCAATTTTTGTTATATCAACTTCAAATTTGGAACATAATTTATTTAGACATGTGGCTTTGATTTTCGTATCACATATTTTAGTAATCATCGTAAATTGTGTATCTTTCGAAATCTCAATCTCAAAATTCACCCTGTGAAACAGTTTTTGAAATCGGAAATTTTGTTTAGCATGTAAATTGCACTTTAGGATCATTTAAGCAGACTCCTCCTTAGTGGGCGGTCTCAAGTGTCCTATTACAAAATGTATTACAATCACAGCTTTTTTTTAGTCTTGACAAATCATGTATCATTGGAAAGGTCTGAGTCTCAAGGGTCTATATTCGGTGGTTATTTCATGATAAAAGTGATATTGAGAATTTGAGGCTTTGACTTCCAAATCACATTTTGTATTAATCATTATAATTTAGGTATCATTCGAAAGCTTAAACACTCAAAATTCATCCTATGAAACCGATTTGAAATTGGGTGGAGTTTGGGTGTCAATTGGTGACACATAACACATTAATACGCTTCTATTATTCAAATCCGTTAAAGGATTGTTAGGCTGCATTAATTAGATCAACCGGAACCGGGAACACTCCCCATAACACACAATGTACTCGTTACATCGTAAGTAGAATGGCATCTACGCTAATATTTGTCTGTTTCTTTCCTATTCTGTTTCTCAGTCCGTATCCGATCAGATGGTGGATCAGCACCAAGAGATGATGTCTACAGCCCTGATCGTCAGCGGAGACCAGGACACCCAGATGACCCCCAGAGATATATCCCCAGATATATCAACCAAAAATAACAAAATAACTAAAATATAATAAAATACCTAACTACATAATACTACTATTGTTAGAACTTGCAACGTAATTAAAATAGAAATATAAACTTTTGAACTGCGGGTTTCGTCTGGTCAGAGGAGAACTGGCCCCCCGACTGAGTCTGGTTTCTCCCAGGGTTTTTTTCTCCATTCTGTCTCAGAGGGAGTTTTGGTTCCTTGCCGCTGTCGCCTCTGGCTTGCTCAGTTGGGGACACTTAATTTCTAGCGATTATCGCCGATTTGATTGCACAGATACTATTTAAACTAAACTGAGCTAGACAATGACATCTCTGAATTCAATAATGAAATGCCTTTAACTGAAAATTGAAAATTGAGTGTTTAATCTTATCATTATACATTACTGACACTCTATCCTCCAATTTGATACTGTTAAGTGCTTTGACACAATCTGTATTGTTAAAAGCGCTATATAAATAAAGGTGACTTGACTTGGTGTAATGTTTTGGTGCAAATATGTTTTTGGTGCAATGCCTAAAAAAAAATCTCATAGGAACCTTAATTTTTGTAATGTCAACTTCAAATTTGGAACATAATTTATTTAGACATATTGCTTTGATTTTTTTTTTTTTTTTTTTTGAAATTTTAGATTCTAATGATTATTTTATATAAAATAAAATCAGTACAGTACTTTCACTTTACAGTAAACTTAAACTTCTAATACTAAAATGCTTTCATTTTCATGTCCAAGAGGTTAAGCCATCTACTGTAGGGCCATGTTTACCTGACTCTCTTTGCAAGTAAAGACTCCAGATATTCTTTAGCAGACAGTTGGCCGAGCAGTTTGCTGTATCCGCTCGTGAACAGCCCATCAGCGTGTCTGGATGGTCTACAACGAATACAGATAAAAAACACTTTTTATTTTATTGTAAGATGGTCTTCAGTGCTTTCTCGTAAACTCAAAGTTGTTTGTCTCCACAATAGATCATCCTCATCATCACATTTACGGCTTCAGTCTTTCCTCTGGAAATGGATCTATAATATTTTTACGAGAGAGTAAATGGAAGCCATTGCTAATGTCATGGTGTTGTTTTCACAAACCTCTCGACGGTGTTTGCAAGTTCATACAGGATTTTATACGCCTCCAGATCCTGTAGAGACGGGTCTCTCGTCCAGTCGTCCTCTCCGTCTTCATCGAGAGCGCCTGGTCTGGAAAGAATTAAGATGCAAAATACAAAATATGTCCTTCATGCAAATAAGATTGTTCAAAGAACTGATCATTTTTTGCAGTCATTTTTACAAGTATATTAAACTTTTGCATGTTTATTTTTAATATAATTTATGAATGAATTTCAGAAGTTAAAATGAAAACGAGGAAGTCTGTATACCAACTAAAATATGTGTGTAAATTGTGAATTTACACTGAATTAACTACAATAATGCAAATTTTGGATAAAAATTGTCACAATACAAAACAAACCAATAATGATATAAAATATTTTTCATTTAAATTATAGAAATATATATTGCTTTAAATTAAACCTATTTTATATCATTATGGGTTAGTTTTGCATTGTGACATTTTCATGTATTTATTTATTTATTTTTTTGGGATGAATTTAAATTGAAATATAAATAATTTTTTTTTTTTTTTTTGTTAAGTACATGAGGAAGACAATAATACAAAATAATTTAGTTTAATTTATAATCCAGTATTATGAAAACTATACATTCATTCAACTAAATAACTGATACCTGTACGTGAACAGTGTTTTATGTCTCACCTGATGTCAGGATATGCAGAGATGGCAGGCAGTGCAAGAGTCCTGCAGCAGAAGACGCCACAGATGGCCATCAGGAGGAGCATCTGACAGCTGCTCAGTGAAATCATGTCTTTCTGCAGACATTTAAACCAGGTCAGAACAAACATCTGCATTAGACTGAATATTCCGATTGATTTGTCTTTTCTTTTGATAGCAATTTACCTGTTTGTGCATATCTGGCACTTGATAATTAACAACACTATAAGCTTTGGTTTTCTTATTAATATCAAGATTTTAGATTAAAATTACATGAAAAATAAAATGGAAAATCCATCTTAGGCGCTGTAATTAGTTGTTATTTGAAGCTTTTTTTTCCCAGTTTATTTTAATGATTAACAAATGCATTTATAAAAGTACACATATCTAATGTAGTTTCCCAATTAACATTTTACTTTAATAAATGCACATAAATTTGGAAGGTGAAATTTGTAAATGAAGTAACCAGTTACCTATGCATGTTTTTAGAAGTTTTTTTTTAACAATATATATTATATAATCATTAAAAATGCATTTATAAATTGTTAAAATATCCCATGTACTTTCCCAATTAGCTGAAGCACAAAAAACATTTTATTTTAATACATGCACATAAATTTGAAATGTGAAATTTGTAAATAAAGCACTCAACTACCTATAAATGTTTTTAAAACTTTGCATTTTTCTGAACAATATAAATGATATAATGATAAACAAATGCATTTGTAAAAATGTAAATTGAATTAAATTTTCCATTCAACATAAGATCATAAAACAGTTTATTTTAATAAATGTACATAAATTTAAAATGTTTAGTTTAAAAAAAAATGTAAATAAAGTACACAAATACCCATAAATGTTTTTAAAAGTTAGCATTTTTTCTACCAATATATATTATATAATGAATAACAAATGCATTTATAAAAGTAAATATATCCCATGTAGTTCCCCAATTAACAGGAGCTCAAACACCTTTTTTTAAATAAATGCACAAATTTTAAACGTGACATTTTTCTAACAATGTATATATTACATAAATGCATTTATAAAAGTTAAAATACCCCATGATGTTTCTAAATAACCATAAATTCATACAACGTTTTATTTTAATAAATGCACATAAATTGAAATGTGAAATTTGTAAATAAAGTACCTATTGCCTATAAATGTTTTTAAAAGTTTGCATTTATTTAACAGTATATATTATATAAGACAAATAAGACTGAAGAATCGGAGTACTCACGGTCAGGATGTGTGCGGTTGTATATGATCTCTGACACCTGTTTGGATGAAGAATAGTTTCCTCGGCTCAGTTCCCGTCTGTCTGTCTCTCTCGGTCTCCTGACCGCCGCTTTTATACACCTGATTATTCACGTTACTGAAGAATCTCAGCGTATGTCCTGCGTCACACGGTCCCGTAGGATACACCCAATGGTGATCTGGTGGTCAAACTCAAATTGGGTTTCTCGGAAAGACTGAAAATGATTTTCTGTACAATACTTAAATGACGTTCACTCCAGTTTCTTTTTGGTTATTTACTGTGCTTTCTAAAAAAAAAAATGCATTGTTTAATTGAAATACCTTTTCAAAGCCTTAAATCTGAAGCTCAGAGTTGAGGTTAAGACGGTCTCTGCTGGTAATTGGGCATCTTCATTAGATTTTGAAAGGAATTACGTGATGTGAGTTGTATCAGAGTCATTACAGAAGCATCGGTCAATCGTATTACAGAATTCTGCAGGTCTGCTAATCTAATATGACTGCACCCACACTGTATTCAGGTCAGTATACAGTATAACAGGTCATTTCAGGTCGCAATATAAACGTCTGGAACTTAACAACATAAATATAAAAGCAAAATATATATGATTCTGTTAGTGATTACATTAATAAATGCATTGGTTTTTGTGCTTACCCATGCAAAGCCTGTTGTCAGGCTGTTCTGGGTTCTGAGTACTATGTTTGTAGTGTGTTGCTATGGTGTTCCGTATGTTTGTAGTGTGTTGCTATGGTGTTCCGTATGTTTGTAGTGTGTTGCTATGGTGTTCCGTATGTTTGTTGTGTATTGCTATGGTGTTGCGCGTATGTTTGTAGTGTGTTGCTATGGTGTTGCGTATGTTTGTAGTGTGTTGCTATGGTGTTGCGTATGTTTGTAGTGTGTTGCAATGCTGTTCCATATGTTTGTAGTGTGTTGCTATGCTGTTCCATATGTTTGTAGTGTGTTGCGCATATGTTTGTAGTGTGTTGCTATGGTGTTGCGTATGTTTGTAGTGTGTTGCTATGGTGTTGCGTATGTTTGTAGTGTGTTGCTATGGTGTTGCATATGTTTGTAGTGTGTTGCTATGCTGTTCCATATGTTTGTAGTGTGTTGCGCATATGTTTGTAGTGTGTTGCTATGGTGTTGCATATGTTTGTAGTGTGTTGCTATGCTGTTCCATATGTTTGTAGTGTGTTGCGCATATGTTTGTAGTGTGTTGCTATGCTGTTGCATATGTTTGTAGTGTGTTGCTATGGTGTTGCATATGTTTGTAGTGTGTTGCTATGGTGTTGTTATAGGGTGTTCTGTGTGGTTGCCAAGTCTATGTAATGTTCTGCTCATCTCTGTGTGATGATCATGTGAGCGGTTCTGGATTTCTGCAGTGATGGAGGTCTGTGAGTTTATAACGACCCCCTCAGGACCTCATTTCCTGCGGCTGTTTCTGAACGACCCTCAAACCAGATCTCTGCATGACAGTCACAGTAAAACCAGAGATGGAAATTAGCCACTAATTAACAAGCTTCTAATGATTTGATGAGAAAGAGCTATTCTTAGCTATTTTTTTAGAATATTGTGCTCTTTATCTAGAGTCATCACAGTTCATAGTTATGTTGCTTTAAAGAACTTAGGAAATATGACACTAATTTGAAATAACTGATGCTTATAGCTTCCACATGATCCATATAAATGAAAATGAATGTAATGAAAATAATGTCACAATGCAAAACACACATATAACAATGACAAAATCAGTTTCTATCAAAATGATTTATGTTTCAAATATTTTATCATTTCTATTTCAAATGTATGTTATTTTCCATGTTATTTATGGGGTGAAATTAATCTTATTTAATTCATGAAAACACTATGCATTAATCTTAAATAAAAATCGAAATGCGAAACAATGCAAAACTATAATGCAATGCAAAAATATAATTTATATTTCAAATAATTTATCAATTATTAATTGGGGTGAAATTAATTGAATAAATAATGCAATATTATGAAAACTATACATTAATCTTAATTTTAAAAATAAAAATAAAATTCTCTGTATATTTTTGTTAAATATATTTTTAATATATTTATAATTTAAATATATTTTAAGATAAAATAAAGTTAATTAGCATATGCATTACTAACTATTATAATATCCAACAAATCCATGTAAATATATTTCATTTAATCTAATAATTTCAAATAATATGTCATTTATATTTCACGTTTTTCCAATTTAATTTATAATACAATATTATGAAAACACCACATTAATTATGAATGAATAATTATAATATTTTTGTGAACTATATTATGAATATAATTATTTTCAGCAATTATTAAAATAATATCATCAGCGTTAATTTGCATATAATTAATTAATGATCATAACTCAAAGGGATCCATATTTTTCATCTTTTAGTCTGTAAAATGACTATTATGTACAGTAATAATAGCAGACAAAATGTAGACAGACTCTTGATGTTTACATTAGTGTGTCTCTTTAGTAATGGATGCTTATTGACCTTTATTAACGCATTAGTGTGAAGACACAAATGCACATAAAATGAATACAAAAAATGAGCATGTTTGAAGGTTTTCAGGCGTCTTTAGCTGTTGTGTGATTTGTCATGTCTCCCCCTCCTTTTGCACTGAACAAATGATCCAGTAAACGCTCATCGAGCTCCATATCGCAGACGGTCAGCGAGTGACTCAGGTCTGATTGGGTCTGATCGGAGTGAAAAGGGCAGTTTGTGTGACATTTGAACTCGTGCTTTGTCTTATTTGCTGAAATGGTTCCTCAGCTCCTGAGAGGAGCAGAATAAATGGCAGCAGTTTGATAAATGACATCTAGATGAGACATGCTGGTCCAGATTTGTTTTCCCGGAACACCGCTATTTTTCTTTGTGTACTGTATATACTTTAGTTTCCAAACTTCATATCCGGTCTGCGTTTTAAAAGAGTTTGACTTCAGTTTGACGTAGTGAGTGGCGTTCATCACTGATGAATCAGACATAATCAGGAAAGCGTTTCTCGTCATCCTCAGATATACTTCCTTCCCAAACCTACATATAAAACACTGTTTAAAAGTTTAGGATCAGTATGACTTTCAATTAAAGAAATTCAGATCAATATAGATCAAATAGATCAAAAGTGACAGTGAAAACATTTATATAATATATGTTGCTATGGGGTTGCTATATAGTGTGTTCTGGGTGTTTGCCCAGTCTTTGTGATATTTTGTACATTTATGCTGATTTTATTACAATAATGCAACTTTTGAATAGAATTATAATGAAATAAGGCAAAATGAACCCATAATGATTGGTTTCATTTAAAATAATTTACATTTACATAATTTATCATTTATATTTCAGAATAGTTTAAATTTTGGTTTGAAAATCATTTATTATAATAATATATTTTTCATGTGATTTTTGTGGTGAAATTAACTTTTGAAAACACTGAAACGATTATGAAAACACTATTCGTTAATATTGATTTTTAAAAATTTTTTTTTTTTTGTTAACTAAAATATGAATATATGGGAAAATAATTTGGTTGAATTTATGCTATAATAGAATATTGTACATTACTCTTAATTTAAAAGTCTATATTCAAGTCAATAACCAGAAATGTTTCTTGAGCAGCAAATCAGCATATTGTGATTCCTGCAGATCATGTGACACTGAAGACTGGAGTAATGATGCTGAAAATTCAACTTTGATCACAAGAATAAATTACATTTTACTATATATTACAATAGAAAGCTCGCATTTGGAATTGTTAAAATATTTCAAAATTTTTACTGTTTTACAAAAACATTATAAAAACCCAGACTTTTGATTCAAAAAGCTTTTGGGTCATTCCGTGATTCTGATATTTATTTATTTTTTATTTTTTTGTGGTGAAATAAATACATAAATAAACAAGAAAACAAAATAGTAAATGCCATTGATGCATATTTTCTGAGTAAAGTGACTTCTTGAGTTACAGTCATGCAAACTTTGAAAAAAAAAAAAAAAACTCTCTTTCTCGCATTTGAACTGTCACCATTGAAATATAATGCAACAAAGATTGCTAAAGTCAACAGATTTTACTAATATGCATACCAATCTCTGTGTAAAAATAATCTGATAATGCTGTCACTTTTCTAATGTAATTTTTACCCCCTTTTAATATGGCTACAAATCTCAGCATTTAATATTTTGGCTTTTATGTTTGTCTTTCTTTGGGAAAAACATTAACAAAATCAAACATTTTAACTGAGGAATTTTCTAAAGTTTGTTTGATTTGATGCTGAATTGACCCGGTTTACTTATGAGAGCAGAGCATGTTTTTGCGTGGTGGTTTCTACCAGGTTTTGATGTAAGAAGAGCCAGTTATGGGAATTGACATATCAATCAATCATACCAGTGTTTATCAATCCCAATAGCGTTAAAATACATCTGCTCCATATGTAAACTAAACCCACATCAGCTGTTTTACTGCCGTTATAAAACCATTGAGCCAGAGATCACAGTGTTTGCTCCTCGTGATAGACTCTAGACTTTGTAGCAATCTATAGCTTTAATATGCCGCTTGAATGGACCGCAGGGCTGTTCAGATTCACATCGTATATATATTACACTGTGGCCTACATGTTCCTGTTTTGGTGGGATTACTCTGAAATTGGATTAAATTAGAGTTTGAAAGATGTTGGTCGGATATGAGCACTTTTCTGCATTTCCTCACTGATCATCTTGTTTTGACAAGAAGAACTTGGTAACGTTTCCAGGATGTGCTGTTCATGTAGGGGTCATCTGCTGTTCACATCATCACAGCTGTAATTAGACTTCATTAGGAATGATGAGATACTCCTGATGAGTCTAACAGCATGGCTATGTTAAGAATAGCATACTAGTAGTCTTACTATTTCTACAGTATGCACTATATAAACTATGCACAGTGTGCAAATTGGCTGGATTATACAGTACTAATTACAAACTGTTATTGTCTAAATGAATTGCATTCCCAAAATGCAATGCACCTGATGTGACTTTCCGTTTGCAGCGTGATTCAAATGAACTGACAAAAATTGGTTTAAAAATACAAAGCAACCATATTTATCCTCATTGCGACCATAAATTATTTTAAAAATATTTTATAAAATAAACATTTACTGAAATAAATAACAATAATAATAATAATAATATAAAAAATATAACTTTTTATTTCAGCTAGTTTCATTTCTAATTTTAATGAAGTTTACCTTAATGGTCTAAAATAAAATTAATAAAAATATATAAACACGTATTTAAAAAAGAAAGACAAGAAAAACTACTAAAAATTAAAAAAAATTTTTTTACCTAAAATTAAAATAAAAAAATTAAAAAACTGATTAAAAATATTAATAAAAACAAATAGTATCTTGATGATAATAAAATAAGAGTTGGAGTCATATTTCCTTTATTCTTGTGTAGTTTTGTTGGTTTTTCAGGACATTTTCACATTGATATCCGTCTAATTTCACGAGCTTCTACCAAATGACGAATGCATTTGTTTGCTTGGTCACAAAACCTTTGACATCAACAATAAAAAATGTGGAAGTGGTTTTTACTTCCTTTTTAAAAGTGATAATTCTTTTTATGTCGCTGTCCTAAATATGCACCATTATACGGTTGGTTGCATTTTATTATTTACATTTAGCATCATTTTTCTCCTGTTTTCTGTGAGCCATTAGAGCAGTTTAAAATCATTACAGTTTGTGTTACAGTACTTACTGAAGTTTATGGGACTGAACTATTGCACCGACTAGTGGAGAACATTTGCAATAGATATTTCTGACAGAGAATGAAATAGTGTTGACTTCATCTTTTTTTAATAAATGTTAGCATATGCACAGAATGAGGTTTAATGACAGTGAGGTTATTGTGCTTATTGTAACCAATGGAATGCACCAAAACATGAAAACGATTAAACAGCTGCCTGCATGAATGACAGTAAATCCCTGTGAAGTGATCAGTTTCTCTGTCCGTCGGCTCTCGTCGTGCCGTCACATTTATTGGCAGTAAAGGTCATACTTCAGTCTGGCTCCGAGATTTGTTCCAGCTAGTTTGGCTTGGAAAAGCTCATCCATCTCTTTGCTCTGGGCATCAGAAAAATGATTCTTCCAGTCGCCCACCTCACCTGAAGACAAAACAAGATCACAAAGGAATCCTTCAATGTAAATGATGTAAATAAGAGATTTTTCATTTCAATACAGTTTTATTTTTCATGCTACTAGCTACACACTGCAAAGTTTCTGGATTGACAGCAGTATTTAAAGGAACAGTTCACATAAAAAAATGAAAATTGTCATAATTTAATTACCCTTAAGTTGTTTCAAACCTTTTTTTTTTCTTTTTTTTTTCTGCTGAACGTAAAGGAAGACATTTTGAAGAATGTGGGTATATGAACAGTTGTTGTTCCTCACTGACTTCCATAGTATGAAAAATAAAATAAAATACAATGGAAGTCAATGGGGACCAAAAACTGTTTGTTTGGTTTTTTTGTACTATCCCTTTAAATGTGGATTTGAATCCAAAAATGTGATGATTGACAGTGATAACCATGGCAACGGATCAGACAAAAATATCTGATACCTTTTGCCAGAATAGATCAGTGCATTATGTCTTATAGTGAAAATGCTTACTTTTTTGGCACTATAATTTTTATATTTTTATTCCAGCAGGTTTAAGCTGATTTCAGCAGTATTAACAATTTTTGTAATTTGTAAAAATAACAGTTGAGGTCATCTTTTATAATGATCAAATATTATGGAAGCTCATTTCCATCACAGTAAAAATAAAGGTAATTAATTATGACTTTTTATTATGCAAATGACTTACATTTCGCATTTGTGACTTTTTCTCAGAATTGTGTGATACAAACTCTGAATTCTGACTTTTTTTCTCAGAATTGTGAGATATAAACTCAGAATTGCAGGTTTTAAGAAAAATGGCAAAAATTACCTTTTTTTCAACCTGATCTCACAGAATTCCTTGTAATGACCACGCACTTAATTAACCCCGAATCTGTGGTGGCATCACGGAATCGGGGGTTAATTAAGTCCGTGGTCATTACACGGAATTCTGTGAGATCATGTTGCTTTTTTTAAATTTTCTGCTTATTGGTGAAAACAGGCTTCCATAAAATGTGTGTGTGTGTGTGTGTGTGTATATATATATATATATATATATATATATATAATACTGAGATATAAATTGAGATATTAGATTTAGACACATAAATACATATAAAAGGAGCTACTATCTACATAGATTTTTTTCACTTGTATGTAAAGAATGCTGCAACTGAGGAATTTAAGGATAAACATCTGAGTTGATTTGATCTGAGATGCATCACGAAGGGATTTTTTACCTTTCCTGAAGAAGATGCTTCCGAAATTGCCATGAGATTTCTGTGAGTTTTCCAACATGGCGCTGAACGTACTTTCTCCGGCGATGCTGCTGACCTGCTCATCGGTCAGTGGAAGGTTGAAGAACTCTGAGACTCTCTTCACACCTTCTGGCAGGTTCTGCATGGACAGCAGAAAAGTCTCAGATGTTTCAAACTCAAACAGCTCTTTGCCCCACAACAGGTTAAAAAGTCAACATGATTTGAGTTTATTTACTTCTTAATACACAGCTAATAATGGTTGTGTTATTTTATCATTGCACATTGTTCTGAAGTCTTCAAAATCTTTGATAAATATTTGTTTCTCTCAGAAATGCATCACATTATGGAGGTAAAATGGGGTTAATGCAGTTTCACATTAACTTTTAAGAGCAGCGGTCAATGAACACGAGACAGTGATGTTGCAAACACAACACGCGCAGGTTGCTCTACCTGTTTCAGTTCCTCATATGTCACGATCATCACGTTTGGGTCGTCTAGACGCTTCTCCCAGGCGAGAGCGTGATCAAAATAAGAGCCCCAGGCAACTGAAGAGGAAACATTACTATCTTTAGTCCTACACAACATTCATTTAAATATTTCAGTGTTTACCTTTTATTATTCAGTGTTTTCCCACCTTCACCAGCCATGAAGTCTGAGAAGAACTTGTCCCACGGCTCAGCGCTGGGCAGAACCGGGTTTTTGTTCATGAAATGGAAGTATGAGACGAGCGTGTCTTTTGGATTTCTGAACACTACCAGAATCTGAAAACAGACAATGTAGAAGATGAAGAGAATTAGATGAGACAAAATAGAATGTTCTGCTCTAATACGTTGTATTGAACACTAATAGAGCAACAGATTTTGTGTGAAAATAAATCATTCAAGCTGTTTATTTTGTTTAAAAGTCTTATAAATGTATGAGGTGGCAAAGAGGGCCTTTTACCCCACACACACGGTATTGATACAAATACTTCAGCTAAAATAAAGTTAATACTTGTTCAAAACTATCACTTTAGCAAAGTTTGTACTATTTTCTGCTTATTTTGAAAAATAAAATAATTATTTTTTGTTCAATAAATACACTGTCATTAAAATATGTTAATATATATATATATATATATATATATATATATTAAAATACAGAAACAAAATCATTTTAATAAGTAAAGATTCTGAAAGTATTGAAGGAGATCCAATAATAAATTGAATATATATTTACAGTAGTAACAACAAATTATATTTTATTATATGATATGATTAATATCATGTTTTTAAATATGATGGTTTCATTCTAAACATGGTGATTATCTCTGATATGGACACCGGACATAATATATGATATTAACCATCTGAATCTAACCATGTCATGTCAACAAAAGGAAAAGTCAGCGATCTATTAATTATCATGTTAATTACTGTGCGCCTTTAGCCCCAACAGCAGAGGCGCTTTTTACCCCAAATACCATACTTTTACATATTCTTTCGTTATTTAAAAGTTGTTGCTTTAATTATCTTAAACAAAACTGAAAATCATAAAGAAGACCTTTGTCTCAAAATATATGCATTAATTTTAGCGATTCTCATTTACTACTTAAATCTACAACATTAAAAAAAAAAAAAACATTAAATATTAGATCAAGTAAGCACAGAATAAACTTTGCGCTGCTGCGCGCGATCGCGTCAAAGACCAGACAAATATACACGTGCATCTTGAAAAGCGAACGTTTTGGAAAGTGCTAAACCATGTTTTTGTGCCATCTAGCGGTTTAGATGCAAATAATATCAAAGGCGCCTTTTACCCCGGGCCGCCTTTAGCCCCGTTGTAACCTATATGTTATTTAATTTTCTTTGTATGTAACTTTTGAACCAAAAGGCACAGAATCGTAATTCACCTGATGCATTATGCATTTTGAAAGAATTTATTTATTTTTGTTTTGAAACCCTGCTGAAAAAAACAATAGAACCCTGCCCAAAACACAATAGAAAATGTAATGGTTATAATGGTTATAATGGGAATTGTATTGGTTTTAGTGGAAACTATAATGGTGTCTACTGGTATGTGATGGATTCTGTTGGTGGGATGTTAAATCCTGTTGGAAAAATGCCCAAAACACACTACAAAAAGGAATTTTGTAATGGTTTTACTGGAAAAAGCTAATGGTTTATAATGGTATTTTAATGGAAACCATTGGAATTTCTGTGATGGTTTCTATTGGGCTTCTATTGTTTTTTTTTTAACAGGGAATTTGTCATACAAAGTAAAAATTTTACTTACACTGGTTAAATACTGTAATATCGTCAAATCCTCACAAAGTTAAAACCAAAATGAATTTGATTACATCCAACATGACCAACTAGTCAAATTATGGTCAATTTCTCCAATTTTCCAATTAGAAGTTATATTTACTTTAATTCAGAGGTTTATTACTCATCAAGTCTGCATATAATTTGATCAATAATACACTAAAAACAATAATATTGTGAAATATTATTACAATTTAAAATAGCTATTTTCTATATGAATATCTGTTCAAATGTAATTTATTTCTGTGATCAAAACAGAATTTTCAGCATCATTCGATCACTTCGGTCTTCAGTGTCACATGATCCTTCAGAAATCATTCTAATATGCTGATTTGCTGCTCAAGAAACATTTCTGATTATTATCGATGTTGCACCCTTGCTAAATAAAAGTATTAATTTCTTGACAAAAAACATCATACTGACCCTAAACTGAACATATGTTCTCTAACAGTGAATGTGACCAGCTGGTATCTAGTGTCATGTGACCTCTCCAATGTGGTTCAAAGTGCACTCATTGTTACTGACCTTTGGTTTCTTAGTAAAGAAAGAGGGAGGGATGTTGTCAGGGTGCAGATGAGTTCCCAGAAGCCTCCGTGGGGGCATCTCAGCCAGTTTCTGTAAGACAAATGGTGTGAAATTATAACATTACACTGATGTTTTCGTGTGTTCAGGGTAAACACTTCCAGATTTGTAGATTGCTTGTGCAGTTACTGACCTCTTGAACATCTGGAGGTAAAAACTCAACCAGAGGGGGCCTTTCAGGCGGTTTCTCATTTTTCCCAGTGGAGGCATTCAAGATTTTACGCAAGACTGCCACCATCCAGTTAAACCCTGTTAGAGATCAGTTACAAACAGATTTAGGATTTAGGTGGGAGAAAGAGAGAGTTAACCTCAATGAGAGATAGGTCGATCCGTGTTAACTCAACCAGAGGTCCCCAGCTCAAATTTTTGACTTTGCTAATATTTTTTCTCAAGAAAGACAGACATGTATAATTATGAAAGCCAAAATATTAAATGTCATGGATGAATATTTACTGAGTAATCCACTGTTTTGTAGAGGGGGGTCAAAATGGAAATTTTCACCTGAGATTCAGAGCCAAATTACAAGGGGGGTAAAAATTACTTCAGAAAGATGGCAGCATCATAATGCAGAGATTGGTAGGTCTGCTGGTAAAATCTGTTGACTTTAGCAATCCTGTTGCATTATGTGCCAATGGTGACCATTCAAAAATGCGGCAACAGCACTTTTCAAGTTTTTTCTACAAAGTTTGCATGCCTGTAACTCAAGAAGTATTAAAGATATCTTAATGCCCTTTTAGATATGGGGTCTTAACAAACGTTCCTTTTGGTGTCTTTATTTTTAACGCCCTATATGGTTCAGTTCCAGAGATATTGGAATTTCATACTGGCTGAGTAAATTGTTAAAATGTGACCCTGGACCACAAAACCAGTCATAAGTGTCAATTTTTCAAAATTGAGATTTCTACATTATCTGAAAGCTGAATAAATAAGCTTTCAATTGATGTATGGTTTGTTAGGAAAATCTGCAATCTGAGGGTGCAAGAAAATCTAAATACTGAGAAAATCACCTTTAAAGTTGTCTAAATGAAGTTCTTAGCAATGCATATTACTGATCAAAAGTTAAGTTCTGATATATTTACAGTAGGAAATTCACTAAATATCTTCATGGAACATGATCTTAACTTAATATCCTAATGATTTTTGGCATAAAATAAAAATGGATAATTTTGACCCATACAATGTATTTTTGGCTATTGCTAAAAATATACCCCAGCGACTTAAGACTGGTTTTGTGGGCCAGGGTCACAAATGTACACATTTTCAGTAGTCAAAAACCAAATGTGGGTCAATTTGCCAAAAAGAATGACACTTCTTTTCTTTTAAAGAGGAATATCTGAAGAACAAATAATGTTGAAACTAGAGATGTATCTCATTTACTTCTGTCAAAGCAACTGCATTGAACATACCATAATTTTTTTTTTTTCCAAAGTTTGCATGCATATAACTCAAGAAGTATTAAAGATATCGCAATATGATTTTAGATTCTAGTTCTTAATTAACTTTTCCTTTGGGATCTTCATTTTCAAGGCCCTACATCGTTCAGTCCAGAGATATGGGGATCTCAGATTGTTGAATATTACCTATTTTTAGGGGATGAAAACCAAATGTTGGTCACTTTGTATACAGCTGATACTTACTGTATTTAAAGCAGAATGTCTGAAGAATAAGTAATGTTGAAACTAGGAATGCATCTTGTTTCCTTCTGTCAAAACTGTATGTATAGAACATACCTTAAAAATGCACTGAAATGGTCAAGTTGAGGCACATTAACTTTCTCTCAGTAGTCTATACATAAGATTCTATATTCAAATCAGTTTCAGGGATATTTGGAAGAAGGGATTTTGTTGATTTTAACAGCTTCTGAAGCTACTAAGAGTTCAAACATGCAGTGCTGTAACATGTTTGAATCAAATACCACAACTCACAGGGAAAAGTGGTTGCTTTCACCACACATTGCATTCACATCAATAAACCAAGATTTGCCTAACCTGGATTAATTATTAGAATTTCTTTCTCTTTTTAATTGTTATATAATGTGAGCATAGTCATAGATCAAGTACACTCTAAAAAATGCTGGGTTAAGTATGTATGAGTGTAGTATCTACTGCTAAAGGGCATATTTGGCATAATCACTGATAGTACCTCGAACATTTAAGGTCTCACACACTTTAAATAATAAACACTGGGTTATTTAAACCCCAGGTAAATGGGATCCTGGGTGATCTTATTTTATGTTTCACACTGTTCATACTCTACCTCGAGTTAACAATTAATACTGGTCATTCATAACGGATTTGACACGGAATGACCCAAACGCAAAGTTTTTGTGTATAAAGCATTCTTATATCATATATATCATATATAAAGCATTCGCTGTCAATTGTCACATTGATTAATTGCAGTAATTTATGTTTGTTGATAAAACTGCATTTTGTAAATTGTAACATTCAATACGTACAATGGCTTTCTACGAACTATTTGCACAGGCAATAATCACATTAATTGCATGAGCAAATAGTTTGTAAAAACCAGTTCTTATGTAAATTTGCTTGGGCACACCAATTTACACCAGTGTTTGAGTTTCATGAATGCATAGAACTGCTTCACTCTTCAGTATCCAGTGTTATAGCTGGTGTTGACATTGAGCATAGCTTGCTCATTATTACGTAAGAATCATAAACATGTGTAATGCATTGAGGAGAATCAGGCTACGTGAGGTTATTTGTTTAAGGAATGAAAGATCTGGATTTGTGTTCAAGGCTAAATGTGAATCTTTGCATGAGAGTTTCATTCATGAAACACAAGCACAATGAAAGTATAAAACCATTCCTAAGTACTCAGAATTCTCACGTTAAATTCATTGCAACATTCATTGTTTTGCTGCAATTTTAATGTCAGTTATTCATAAAACAGTTCTTAAATACATCTAATTCAGTTCCACAACTTTAGTCCAAATAGTTGGAAAAAGTACGTACATTTTCACTTTCTGTCCAGTGTGATAATTGTCAGTGTAAATGGTTTGTAAAAAACAAGTATTATGCAAATTCAGTCAGATGCACCAATTCACACCAGTGTTTGAGTTTCAAGAATGCACAGAATTGCTTCACTCTTCAGTGATTACAGTCGAGGTGTGTTATCATTGAAAATAACTTGCGTATCACTATTACGTAAAAAAAAAAGATTGCTGAGAAACAGGTTACATGAGGTTGTTTGTTTAAGGAATGACAGATCTGAATGTGTGTTAAAGGCAATATGTGAATCTTTAGAAGGTTAGAGCTGTTATTAAGTCTTTGCAACAAGGTTTCATTCATGAAACACAAGCAGAATGAAAGTATGAATGCTTTCTTATGCACTGTAAAATCTCACAATAAATTCATTACAAGAATTGTCTTTGAAAAATCATTTAGTGTGAAAATTTTAACGTAAATTGTTCATAAGACAGTTCTTAAATTACTGAGTTTGTAAAACCGCGTTATGCAAATAGTCACATTCAATACAATGTGAACATTTTCAGAGTAAATGGTCTGTAAAAACCGATTCTTATGTAAATTCACTTGAGCACGCCAATTTACACCAGTGTTTGAGTTTCATGAATGCACAGAATTGCTTCACTCTTCAGTTTCCAGTATTGCAGCTGCATGAGTCAGTTGTGCAGGAAGGTTTACAAGAGAAATACCCTTAAGCAAACTGAAAAACCTGACAAAAGAAGGCTATGCAACTAACATGTAACCTGACTCCACCGGCAGCCTTTGCACCAGTTTTAGGGCTCTACATGCACGTCTTACAGAAACAAATGCAAGCCTGTCTCGTTTTGCTCACCACATTTAGGGTACGCCACCAGGATAAGGTCATCCTCTCTGGCCTCCAGGTCTTTTAACTTGTCCATGGTCTCTGGAGGGCTTAGGATCGTGGAGTACAGGATTCCCTCTCGCTTATAAAGCTTGTCTTCATCCTTCGTCTTCGCTGCCTTATCCATCCTAGACTTCATTTCACTTATAGGTGGTGTTTGGCTCATGTTAGCGGTGGATTCTCGTCCCGGTGAGGATCAGATTTGCAGAAACACACACACTCACACACACACACACACACACACACACTGAGTATTTATGCTGTGGTTCAGGAAGGAGAATGCTGTAGATCCGCCCACAGGCACGGCTCGCGTGAGAAATATCCATTTCCGCCGTCCGAGGGGCCCCGAGTCAACATAAGGGCTCGGTGTCAGTCTTACTGATTATTGTGTGCGAGACACGCACAGCATGACTACACCAGCTAGCTTTCTCTAAAAGCTGGTTTTGGCAGAGGTGAAAGGTAAAATGTAATCTGTAGGCAGTTCATGTAGCTCAGCTGCTGAACAGACACTAAACTCATTCAATGTGAAGCAGTGTAGAAATACTTTTCTCCTTAGCTTTATAAGATTTTATTCTTGGTTTGAATGGCTTTATTTATAACTATACTGTAAAAAAAAAAAAAAAAAAAAATTCAAAGTTGTAAATTGCTCGAATAAATTTTAGAAGAAAATACTTCAAAACTTCATGTTTAATTCAGTGTGTTACTTGCCATTTCTTTTGTAGTTGTTTATAAAAAAAATAATACTAGTTTCAGAGTAAAAAAAAAAAAAAATTCAGTGTACAAATTAAAGGAATGCCTGTGGTTCATCCAAAAATTAACATTTGCTGACATTTTATGCACCCTCAGACAATGCTAGATGTAGAAAATGTAGGATTCCTTCACTTGCTCACCAATGGATGTGAATGGGTGCCGTCAGAATGATGGTCCAAACAGCTGATAAAAACATCACAATCATCCAGAAGTGATCCATACCACTCCAGTCCATCAGTTAACATCTTGAGAAGACAAAAGCTGTGTGTTTCTAAGAAACAAATCTATCGATAAGATGATTTCAATTTCAAACTGCTGCTTCAAGCTAAATATGAGTGAAAAAGTCTGGTCTGAATCAGGAGAGAAATCTGCACAGATCAAGCACCGTTTACAGTCCAAAACAGCTCTAAACAAATATGTGGCTGGATTTTGATGTGACAGACAACAGGAGATGCACTTTTTCACAGGAGGAAGCGTTATTATGGATTATGGACTCAACTCAATGGAAGTAACTGTTTGAAGTTAAAAACGTCTTGATGGATTTATTTCTAAGAAACATGCAGCTTTTGGCTTCTCAAGATGCTAACTGATGGACCACTTGATGGATTATTGTGATGCTTTTATCAGCTGTTTGGACTCTCATTCTGACGGCACCCATTCACTGCAGAGCATCCATTGCTGAGACAGAGTGAATGCATTTCTCCAAATCTGATGAAGGTTTTATCATTTTTTTATTCATGAAGACTTGACGTTTGTGTTATAAATTTTCTCAGTGGAGCCGCTTGCTACTTTCTGCTCTGTGATGCTTATCATAATAGTTTATTAGCCTGTATAAAAGCTCGCACAACCTGATATTGCCAAGTGCAACGTGTTCCTGGGTCAACATATTTTGTTGACCCTGGAACAACATTTTAATCCAAAAATATAATCTTAACCATATTCCTACATCTAAACCTAACCTTACCCATGAGTAATCCCTAAAATCAGAGGAACTGATAGATTAATTACAGTGATGTACAAGCACCAAACACTGATTGTAATCCTAAACTTCACAAAAATTATAAACTGGTTCTTGAAATCTGATTGGTTAATCACAATGTTGTTCCAGGGTCAACAAAGATGTTGACCCAGGAACACATTGCACTTGGCAATATCAGGTTTGGCATAAAAGCTCTGCATGATCCAGTTTGATATACCAGTACGTTTAATCTTTAAACTCTTTTACATTAATCATTGAGTGAATCTCATGAAAACATGGCCAGGTTGTATTTCATTCAGAAGAAAAGGAACACTTAAGACACATTTTGCATTGCATTTTTCCATAGTTCCATAATGACATCGTCCTGCAGGAAGTGACATCATTTTGGAGGGAAAACAGTACAAATATTAGTAGGTATTAGGGATGGATTGGATCTGTTCTGTGGTGTTTGTTTTGTGTCCAATTGAATCATATTACACAAATCAGTTATGCTGCCATTCTCTCAATCTCTCTGAACTTCAGTGCTTTATTTCCTGTTGGTTTTCTTGTCACTCTGTAAATAGCCAAGTTTGTAACACAAAGCATATTCATTCTGATCAAGTTTCAGAGTTCAGCAGCTTGTTTGGATGGGTGTAAACTTTGTATGTTTTTCATTATCACTGCTCTGTTTTGAAATATTGATTATATTGCTCCTGAGTTGTAATGTCATCTTTCACGAGTGCGACATTATCATATCTGTTTTTGGCAGTGCAAGCATGAGCTCAGCAGTTTCAGTAGAATGGGCATGTCAGCATTTGTGTAGCGATCTGCAGATATGATTTTCGAGTCATTTGCTTTCAATGCAAAGGACGTTAGAGGACGTTTGTGTTTAGTTTAAAGTCTGGGTGTGTCATAGACATGAAAAGTCCCTCTTTAGTTTTTAAAAACGGCTGACATCACAAATACCCACGTTGCATGATAAGACAATCTTGGTTTCTTTATTTTTCTTTGACATCTGTAAGGGACATCAGGACTTGCTTATGATTTCACCTTGTTGGAGAGACACTACAGATGAATTATTTAATAATAACAATGTTGTGAGAAATATCTTTATATTTATTTTACAAGTTACAACAAAACATGTATAAAATATATTATATTAACATGTATTTATTTAGCAAATGCTTTTTATATAATTATATTTATTATATTTTATTGTAAAATTATATTTGAATTCATTCATTCATTCATGCTTTATGTACCAGTTTTAAACCGTAAAAACAAAACTTTGATATTTAAAAAATAAATAAATATTAACATACATTAACACAAGATTATAAGTAATAATAATAGTTCAAATTAAATGTTAATATTATTTTAAATCTCTTTAAAATCTATTTTTATTATTTTTTAATTCTACAGAAAACATGAGTGCTGTTTGCTAGTGCATATGCTTTTTATGCAAATTATATTATAAATATAACTATATTATTGTATTTTATAAAGTTTCTTTCTTTATTTAATATATATATTATTATATATTTTTGTGTTTTGGTGTGTGTATATGTGCATGCAGGCAGTGGCCTCTAGATGTCAGTATTGTTATAGGCAGATTTATCAGTGTTTTGTTTACTTTTGGGATGTTGGGAATCCCAGCTGGAATCACCATCCTCACAGATCCATTCCAACACAGAAATGACCATTAATACTTGGTTAGGGGTTTGTTCAAATCACTAAACCCTCAGTAATTTGAGGTATAATATAGTGATGTTGACTCACAAGTTTTATACTTGTTCACACACTCAAATGCATGATGATAAGTAGAGTTTTGTTGCCAATGCATTTGATTTTTATGTTTTTATTAGACCTGTGGCTTCGTATATCCTCCTAACCGTATATGTGTTGAGAATCACTTCCAGGTCATGTAACCTCTTCACATATACATCCTGAGCATCCCATAGTGTTCATGCAGGCCTGCTGTAGGATGTGTTGAGTTTAATCCTCTCTTCGGGAATTATCAGGGCGTTTTCCATCTGCCGGAGCCGGAGTCTGGAGCAACACTGGACCGCCAGTCCAGATAAGCAGCTTTGAGAGGAGGAGGGTCTGAAACCAACCATCCATCTGCTGGACGACCGGACTTTTACTGTAGTACATATCCATATTATTCAGAGTGAACACGTTTATAAAGGTTAAAGTTGTTGATATGTATGACGGATCTGGATCATGATCTGATCTGAAACTGTAATAACATATCGATGTATCTCTCAATTATATATTGCTCCTTATGTGCTTTAAAGGTGAAGTATATTTTGTCAATGTTAAAGTACCGTCTTGTGTCCCAGTTTCAGATTTGCAGATGTGGCACTCATTTTTCTAAGCAATCTGACTGGAAACAACACACACACACACACACACACACACACACACACACACAATATCTATGCAAGGACAAAACTGTTTCTGATAATACAAGGATATCTATTATATTTTATTACATTTAGAAATTTAGCCTGGAATAACTGTTTTATTATAATTACATATTAGACTATTTGCATGTAGATTAGATTTTATTTTTATATTTTGTGTTTTCATTTTGTTGTTTGTTTTGGTCTTTTTTATTATATTCTTGTTTTGGCATTTTGTTATTTTAATACTTGTACTTACTACATAGTAAACTAAGCAAAAAAGAGAAATGTTACCTTGGCAACTAGCTGAAATAAAAGGTTTAAGTAGTTTTTATTGTATTACCGTTAACATTTATTTAATATCAAGTAATGATAGTGTTATTTTATGATTTTGGTTTTCAGTGAATGATAATAACCCTGTCTGGAATATGCTTTTACCTTGAATTGTCCCGTTGTTCTGGACGGCTGCTCTCTCGCGGGGCTGTTTTTAGTGTTGTGCTTGTAGTTGTAGTTTCATGCACTCGTCTGCCTTCAGTGGCCTGATCGCTCTGGACAGAGTTCCTGTTTCAGCAGCATCTGGAACAGACGCACAGCACAAGAACAACATCTTTACATGGCCACGGGTTAAAAATAGGCCCCAAAAAAACAACATTGAGCAAAAATGCTACAGTTTGGGAGCTTCCAGGTTTTTAAAAAATATTTAATGTATTAATCCATTTCTGTTGTCTGCGCAAAAAATCAATATACTTTGTAAACTCTGAAAAAAAATTCTGTATGCATGAATTTTTATTTATTTGTTTGTTTGTTACTGATGAAATGCTTTTTCTTTTTTCTTTCTTTTTTTGGAACTTTGAAATGCGGATCGAATCTTTTGATTCAGATCGAAACTTCCGAGTGCGAATCATTTGATTCAGATCAGGACCTGTGTGGGTTCGTGAATCATTTGATTCAGATCAGGACCTGCGTGGGTTCGTGAATCATTTGATTCAGATCGGAACCTTGGAGCGGGTTCACAAATCTATTTTTCTGATTTCTGTATAGCCATAGTTTTACTACAAATATCATTGTTAAACTATGGTTAATGTAGCATGATGTAACCATGATTCATTTGTGGTAACAATGGTTTAACTAGGCCTATAACCAAGGTTTTTTTGTTTTGTTTTTTCATAAGGAATGTGTTGCCGGATAAATAAATAATAGACATACATTTAAATACAGTGATGCAGTTTTTCGCTGCTTTAGGATTAACAGAACTTTGGATAGTTACGATGTACTTGTCTAGGTCTAGATTTGAATAAAGTAAAGAGAGGTTTAGAGCCAGATTTCTGTTTATGTATGTGAAATTTAGCTAACAGGAAACACAAATTAAATAAGATTTTCTAATATAGGCATCTCTTTCGAGTAGTCAAACAATCCAAAGTAAACATCTTTAAAACATAAAGAAAAGTCACTTAGGAAATGAGAAAAAAAAAATCTGATGTATGTATTCAGCTCTGTGATCCATTTTTATTCATGTATCTTTAATGTAGCGACAGGCTTCGTTAGATCCGTTTCTTACTCATCTCATGCCCATCCCTGTTCAATTCACCTCATGTACATACTTTATGCTCAGTGGGCATTATAGTGTGATATTTTTAGCCACGGGTGATTACAGGACTCCCATGCATTACATGTTTTCAAACAGTAAACAGAACGGCGCTCAGATTAAAGAGCAGCGGGATTATTGCATAATGTAGTACAGACCTTCAGTTCCAGGGGCTGACATTTCATTCTTGCATATTATTTTAGTGCAAATCGGTTCAGTTCTTATAATGCAATATCCAGCGGTTTTCAACTGGAGGATCGCGACCCCGAAACTGGGTAACAGGCCTGTTCTGACCACAGAGGATAAAACCATGAATGCAGAGAATAAATGCAACTAACCATATTATTCTGCAGAGTTAGGATAATAAAATCAATAGGATTATCAGCTTTATACGACTTTTTTACCATGCTATGATGTTGCTGGGGTGGTTTCCAGGGGGTTGCTATGTGGTTGCTATTAGGGATGTGCCCGAATATGAATACAGTGTTCGGAAAGGTAATGATGTGTACTACGGCACCTCTAAAGGGAATACATGAAAATGTTTCAGTGCTTTCTCTCACAATTATATAGTTGGGTAATTATCCTGTATATAAATCGCGGGCATCAGGGAGCCGTTATTAATATGTGGGATATTAAAATCGCTTTCGAATGCATGTTTGCTTTAAACTTTCACTTTTGAGATTCGCGATTGCTTGTGCTATGTGTATACTACGGAGCGGCAGCACTTACCCCAGATTTCACAAGATTAGCCTGGATGTTTGTCAGTGGTGCTCAGGATCTGCAAATAATTTGCCATCATCCTATCAGTCATTTCTCCTTACTCTGTTTATGTGGTTAGTGAAATTTAATGTACTGTAATGTAAAAGGGAATAGCTAGCAAGCGACTAACCATGTCCCTTTAGTAGCCCGTAGAAAAAATTATTCATTTTCTGTGCCTTTCCGAATACGGATTCGCTATTCGGGCACATCCCTAGTTGCTATGGTGCTGATATGTTCTTGGTGAGGTTTTCTGTTTCATTTTTACCATACTAGAGGTTGCTAGAGTTTTTGGGGTGGTTTCTAGGGCTTTTGCTAAAATGTTCTGAATGTTTTAGTGTGTTGCCATGTGGTTGCTAAGGCGTTTTAAATGTTTTAGTGTGTTGCTATGTGGTTGCTAGGGTATTGCTATGTCCTTGTGATTTTCTGTTTACTTTTTACCATGCTGTGCTTTTGCTAGGATGGTTTCTAGGGTGTTGCTATGTTGACAGGGTGTTCTCAGTGTTTGTTTGTTTCCAGCAGTTGCTAGTGTGTTGCTATCTCTTTGGTGATTTTTTAAATTAATTTATTTATTTAACCATATTATAAGAGGTGTTAAAATTTTGCTGTGATTTCTAGGGTGTTGCTATGTAGTTGACAGAGTGTTCTTAGTGTTTTTAGTGTGTTGCCATGCAGTTCCTATGTACTTGGTGAGGTTTTTGAGTAGTTTTTACCATGCTATTGGGGTTGCTAGAGTTTTCGGGGTGGTTTCCAGGGTGTTGCTTTGTGGTTTATAGAACATTGCTATGGTGAGGTTCCTCTTGGTGAGGTTTTCCTATTAGTTTTCACCATGCTATGAGGTTGGCTGGAGATTTTGGGGTGTTTGCTAGGGTGTTGCAATGTCTTTGGTGAGGTTTTCTGATTCATTTTACCATGCTATGAGGTTGCTAGGGTGTTGCTATTTGGTTGAAAGTTGTAGTGTGTTGCTATGTGTTTAGAGTATTGCTAGGGTGTTGCGGTGTCCTTGGTGAGGCTTTCTGATTCATTTTTACCATGCTATAAAGTTGCTAGAGTGTTTGGGGTGGTTACTAGGGTGTTGCTATGTGGTTGCTAAGGGGTTTGGAATGTTTTACTGTGTTGCTATGTGGTTTCTAGGGTGTTGCTATGTTCTTGGTGAGGTTTTCCTATTAGTTTTCACCATGCTATGAGGTTGGCTAGAGTTTTTGGGGTGTTTGCCAGGGTGTTGCAATGTCCTTGTTCATTTGTACCATGCTATGAGGTTGCCAGGGTGTTGCTATGTGGTTGCTAAGGTGTTCTGAAGGTGTTAGTGTGTTGATAGGGTGTTTCAATGTCCTTGGTGAGGCTTTCTGATTCATTTTTACCATGCTATGAAGTTGCTAGGGTGTTTGTGGTGGTTACTAGGGTGTTGCTGTGTGGTTGCTAAGGTGTTTGGAATGTTTTAGTGTGTTGCTATGTGTTTCTCAGTGTTTTATGGTATGTTGATATGCACACAGATCTATGCTTTTTGTGTTCAACAATTGTGTTACTATCATTTGAGGTCTAATGTAAAACTGGAAGTAAGAGCAGTCATGAAGTACTTATGCGAGTTGAAGTGGTGATCTGGAGGGATTTTAGAGTGTATTATTCACATGTTGATCTTAATGTCTTCACCGCTTGTGTTGATAGACATTAAAGCATTAAACGCATTCCTCTGTTTGCACAGACACTGCTTGCATGTGCTTGTATGTGTGTGTGTGCACACGCTTGCTG